>NC_034197.2:42910224-42957724 GCF_002021735.2 Oncorhynchus kisutch | reverse complement strand
GGGAGTGTAGGGCGAGAGAGAAGAGAGAGACAGAGGAGAGAGGAATTGACGACTGCAGTCCTTGGTTTCCAGTGAGAGAGAGAAGAGAGAGAAAGGAGTGAAAGACATGAGAGGAGAGGAGAGGAGAGGAGAGGAGAGGAGAGGAGAGGAGAGGAGAGGAGAGGAGAGGAGAGGAGGGGAGAGGAGAGGAGGAGAACAGAACAGAGGAGAGGAGAGAGGAGAGGAGAGAACAGAGGAGAGGAGAGGAGAGGAGAGAGGAACTGACTACTTCAGTCCTTGGTTTCCACTGAGAGAGAGAAGAAAGAGAGAGGAGCGAGAGAGAGGAGAGAGAGGAGAGTCTGCACATGCCGCTCATCATAAGTGCAGGCAGCAGTAAAAAAAAATACCATGTGACTGGCTGGCTGACTATTTAACCACTTCCTACTCCCAGCCAGCCCTGCACACACCCACTCCCAGCCAGCCCTGCACACACCCACTCCCAGCCAGCCCTGCACACATTTTATAGATGACATCACCGAAGTCGAGGATCGGTAGGATGGTCAGTTTTACGAGGGTATGTTTGGCAGAATGAGTGAAGGATTCTTTTTTGCGATATAGGAAGCCAAATCTAGATTTAATTTTGGATTGGAGATGTTTGATGTGAGTCTGGAAGGAGAGATCTTGATTGAAAACAGCAGAGGTGTATTTGGAGGGCGAGTTAGTTAGGATGACATCTATGAGGGTGCCCGTGTTTCCGGATTTGGGGTTGTACCTGGTAGGTTCATTGATAATTTGTGTGAGATTGAGGGCATCAAGCTTAGATTGTATGATGGCCGGGGTGTTAAGCATGCCCCAGTTTAGGTCACCTAGTAGCACGAGCTCAGAAGATAGATGGGGGTCAATCAATTCACATATGGTATCGAGGGCACAGCTGGGGGCAGAGGGAGGTCTATAGCAAGCGGCAACAGTGAGGGACTTGTTTCTGGAAAGGTGCATTTTTAGAAGTAGAAGCTCGAATTGTTTGGGTACAGACTTGGATAGTAATACAGAACTATGCAGGCTATCTTTGCAGTAGATTGCAACACCGCCCCCTTTGGCAGTTCTGTCTTGGCGGAAAATGTTATAGTTAGCAATGGAGATTTCAGGGTTTTTGGTGGTTTTCCTAAGCCAGGATTCAGACACGGCTAAGACGTCCGGGTTGGCAGAGTATGCTAAAGCAGTGAATAAAACAAACTTAGGGAGTAGGTTTCCAATGTTAACATGCATGAAACCAAGGCTTTTACGGTTACAGAAGTCAACAAATGAGAGCACCTGGGGTGTGTGAGTGGACTTCCCGTTTTCTGATTGACTCGTGTCGATTTCAAAGAAACACTTTGCCTGTCGTTCATGCTGAAAATACGAGTAAATCCAATGAATTAGCTATGGATCTTTCAAATATTTGCAGTAGAAGAGAACAGGAAGTGCCATTTTGACAGAGTGACTGTCTTTCTGGTGAATGTGCATCCCCCCCACACGTTATCTCAAACAATCATGGCTAGGCAAGATTCTGTATTTTCTCCGTGGCTTAACAGAATCGGGATTTGACATTTGTTTACAGACTCCGGATGAGTTTGTTATTAAGGCCTTTATGTTCAAAAGATGCTTTTGGATGATTTTTTGGGGGTGGGACTTGCATTACAGTATTTCCTTGTTTATACATGGTTAATTTACCAGACTCTTTCTTTGTATGAATGGTAACTAACCTTGGTGTAGCTTACTGTTACTATTTTATTGGTTTCCTATTTATGATATCAACAGTGTCTGGTATGGTCGTTTCATATCAACATCAGGGATAATCTATCCCTGGACTGTCCATACTTTAAATATGTAACTAAATCAAGTCAACTGTGGGTATTGTTACTATTTGTGCCAGAAGGGCATTGGCCAGAATCGAACCCACGTCGATACGGTAGGCCTATATGCTGAAGGCTGCGTTCCTAAACGCTAGACCAACTCAGGCCGCAACTGACCTCAAATTCGACAGTTCTTTCGTAACCGTAGGATACACTTGACACTTGAATGTTGTAGCCTAGTGGAGACCAATATCTATCTCGTCTGAATTTTATGATACAGCAGGAGAATTCTCAGCGACAAACGAGTGATCAAGTTAAGGTACGACATCTGTACATTTCAATCCATTCTCTCTGCAACAAGGCAGTCGCATTCCCACCAGCACACACCAAGAATAGCTGGGACACAATGGATGTAACTCTGAATCTAACCCAGGCCCTATTTACACCTAACCCAAGCCCCGTTTACACCTAACCCAGGCCCCATTCCCACCACACACACCATGGGACAAGAATAGCTGGGACACAATGGATGTAACTCTGAATCTAACCCAGGCCCCATTCCCACCACACACACCATGGGACAAGAATAGCTGGGACACAATGGATGTAACTCTGAATCTAACTCAGGCCCCATTTACACCTAACCCAAGCCCCGTTTACACCTAAGCCAAGCCCCGTTTACACCTAACCCAAGCCCCATTTACACCTAACCCAGGCCCCGTTTACACCTAACCCAGGCCTCATTTACACCTAACCCAGGCCCCATTTACACCTAACCCAGGCCCCATTTACACCTAACCCAAGCCCCATTTACACCTAACTCTGACCCCATTCACACCTAACCCAAGCCCCATTTACACCTAACCCTGACCCCATTTACACCTAACCCAGGCCCCATTTACACCTAACCCAGGCCCCATTTACACCTAATCCAGGCCCCATTTACACCTAACTCAGGCCCCATTTACACCTAACCCAGGCCCCATTTACACCTAACCCAGGCCCCATTTACACCTAACCCAGGCCCCATTTACACCTAACTCAAGCCCCATTTACACCTAACCCAGGCCCCATTTACACCTAACTCAAGCCCCATTTACACCTAACCCAAGCCCCATTCCCAGCTGATGGTCATAAGAACCTCTTGAGATTTCTCTATCTTAACACTTTAGAAGACAAAATAGACTAGATTTAGTATAACTTATATACATCAAACTGGATATTGCTGCAGGCATGCCTTCTAACTAGTAGAGCCAGTATTGATGTAGGTTCACTGGTTAGTTGGAATTATTGTTGCTCTCTGCCTCTGCCCTTTCTCTGGGGACTGATTTGCTCTGCTGCTTCTGACTGGATGGTTAGATAGCTGTGTGTGTGTGTGTGTGTCTGTGTGTGTGTGTGTGTCATAACCACTAACTCCTGCACGCTATCCTACAGAGGAAGCTATGATAAGCCCCTGTATTGTGAAAAGGGTATTGTACATGGCTTCTGATGCCTATCATTATGTAAACAGCAATAAGTAAACAACAACAACAACAATGACATAAACGTAATGATGGTCTCTTTGGCTGCAAAGCTGCAAGTTGTGAAAAAAAAGCCTTTGGTCATGTTTGTTTTAACAGCGTGTGGGGAGAGAGGAGAGAGAGGGAGGAGGGGGAGAGAGAGGGAGGAGGGGGAGAGAGAGAGGGAGGAGAGAGAGGGAGGAGGGGGAGAGAGAGGGAGGAGGGGGAGAGAGAGAGGGAGGAGGGGGAGAGAGAGGGAGGAGGGGGAGAGAGAGAGGGAGGAGAGAGAGAAGAGGGAGAGGGTGAGAGAGAGGAGAGGGGGTGAGAGTAGGGAGAGAGAGAGGGAGGAAAGAGAGGGCGGGAGGAGAGAGAAGGGGGAGGAGTTTGTGGCGGGAAAGAGAGTGAGGAGAGAGAGGGGGAGAGGGTGAGACAGCTCATCATGATGGTGACTGCCCAGATAGCTCAGCTTCAAACATTACAAGGTCAAATAAACACACACACACAAGCACACACACACAAACGAGTACACACACACACGCACGCACGCACGCACGCACACACACACACACACAAGCACACACACACATTTTTAATACTTGTGTGCTGCAGTGTGTTTGAGAGAATCTATTCATTGGTTCACCTTCAGTTCATGTAGAGAGCAAAGAGATAGATGTCTGGCTGGCTATCTGGATGTGTGGCTGTCAGTCTGGCTGTATGGCTGTCTGACTGGTTGTCTGGCTGGCTGGATGTGTGGCTGTCAGTCTGGCTGGCTGGCTATCTGGATGGCTGGATGTGTGGCTGTCAGTCTGGCTGGCTGGCTATGTGGATGTGTGGCTGTCAGTCGGCTGTATGGCTGTCCGGCTGGTTTTCTGTCTGGCTGGATGTGTGGCTGTCAGTCTGGCTGGCTATGTGGATGTGTGGCTGTCAGTCTGGCTGGCTGTCAGTCTGGCTGGATGGCTGTCTGACTGGTTTTCTGTCTGGCTGTCTGGTTGTCTGGCTTGCTGTCTGTCTGTCTGTCTGGCTGTCTAATGTATATTTAATGCTTAAATCCCAGCTTAGAAATGTTAATGTGTTATTTAATGCTTAAATCCTTAGTTGAAACAATAATTAAGCGGTCGTCTCACATCTGTTGAGGTGAGAAGCTGAGGGATCGGGAGAAATGTAACCACGCTGATATTCCTAGACAGAGCTATGGATGCATGGACTAACCATTCATAATATCAACGTTATAGTTGTAACCATGTTATAAGGCTATACAGTGTTTGTTTACATTTACGTTGTTTACAAACACTGGAGTTAAACAAGCTTCTATTTTGGGGTTCTGATGGAGTGTGACAGATGAACTAAACTGATGAACTAAACTGGCGGGGGGAGGTGGGCGGGGGGGCGGGGGTTGGTAAAGGTTAGCGTTTTTCATAATGAATCTTGCCCTGGACGGCAGCTCTTATAGAGTGGTCACTAGCTGGCACAAGCCACAAAGTCATCAAATCTGATTTTAAACCTAACCCTAACCTTAACCACACTGCTAACCATAATACCTAACCCTAACCTTTAATTAATAAGAACAAACTGCACATTTTTGTTTTCAAGAATTGTTGCAATAGCCACTTTTGACTATGCAGCTAGCCTGTCTAATAGCTTGGATTGTAAAACGTTTGTTAGCTATTTCAATTTTTTCTTCCACTATGACATTACAGAGTATTTTGTGTAGATCATTGAAAAAATTGACAATTAAATCAATTTTAATTCCATTTTGTAACACAAAAAATGTGGAAAAAATTGTTTATGAGCAGTCAGCAGTTCACACACCAAGTAGGACACTGTGAAGACAGGAAGCACTAAAAGTAGCAAAAAGACAATACTAGACCACAACAGATAAAGACAGCAAATATATTTACTTATCACTCTTGGAGATATCAGGAGTCCTCTAGTTATAGAATGAAGCATACTTATATACACTGGATGGAACCACGCCCTGTCTAATACAGCCTCTGATTACCAAAACAAGTCACAAATAACCCTGCCTCTTGATCCTGGTTGATGTGTCAACAACTATCTGCAAATGATGAGCAGTCGGCTGTTCACACACCAAGTTGGAAAACAGGCAGCTCTTTAAAGTAGATGGTTAGCAAAAAGAAACAACAGATAAAGACAATTAAAAAAAATATTTATCACTCCGGTATCCATAACTGTTAATGGGGTCTTTACCATTCTCCCTCGGTTAACCTTTGTGTCTCTTTCGGGGAGTAAACTAGTTTGTTGTCTTCTTTTACTAAATCAGAAGTTATTATCCTGGTTGACTTCAATTATGATTGGGAAATATGCAGGCGTCAGACAATCTAAAAGACATGTGTAATGATCTAAACCTACCCAGCTGGTGACTAAGCATACACGGCCAAACCCTAGTGATCCTTTAAAGTCAACTCTGATTGATCTTATTCTAACGAATACACCAGTGAAATATGTTTCTAATGGTGTTTTCGACCAAGAAATTAGTGACCATTGCCAAGTTCTTTGTAGTTAGAGATGTGAGAATACAAAAATCTAAGCCTTGTGTGATCACAAAGAGGACCTTTAAAAACTTAAATTAACAGTTTTTTTTAACATTATTTTATTTTAGTGACCTTTATTTATTTCAGCTATCCCTGAACCTGATTTAGCTTTCAGACTTTTTTCCCCAGAAAAATGCTCCCTTCAAAAAGCTAAGGGTTAAAGGAAGATGGAATGCCTGGTACACTCTGGGGATTATCAAAAGTCATTCATAAAAGAGATGATGCTTGGGTCAAGGCTAGAACTGGTAAAAGCTTTAAAGCAGCTGAGGAATCATTGTGTGAGACGAATCTGAAAGGCAAAATCTGATTATTATGTAACCGCTCTTTCAGATTGTAATGGGAAACCGGCTAAATTCTGGAAAAATCCCTGAAGGGTGCTCCCTCCTCCTTTCTGCCACAACAAATGAATTCAGACACTGGCCTCATTACGGACAAAAATGCCATCATTGATGCATTTAATCACCATTTTGTTTCTCTTTGAATTAACTTCTAAGCTTTTTCACAATGATACTGGGCTGGATGCTGATAGGGGAATCTTGCTTAATGATCAGAGAAATGATAGTCAAAGGTTTTCTTTTCGTTTACATACAGAAAAATAAGTCATATGATGCTTTGCTAGCAATAGACAACAATAAATTCACAGGGGCTGACCAATTGGATCCCAGTCTGCTTAACTGTGCAGTACCCATCATGGTTGGCTCAATAACTTGTTTTATTTTTGCAAAACGGAAATACATGTTGTTTTTAAACTCTCGTTGGAATGTTTCAGATGAACTACATGTTCACTCATTAGATGGTTCTCCAATTAAACGTGTTCCCGCATGTAAATACTGAGGCATTTTGGATTGATGTCGATATGATGTTTAAAAACGAGCTGGTTAAGAAACTATGATTTAAAGTTAGCTTTTTTCTCTACAGAAACAGATGGTGCCTTTCTCTAAGCAGATTATTCAAAGATTTACACACAGAGTCCATGCAACATATTATGTGTTAAGCACATTTGTACTCCTGAACTTAACCAGGCTTGCCATAACAAAAGGGTTGAATATTTACTGACTCAAGAATGACTGAAGTTTTTCATTTTTTTTATTAATTTGTAAAAAAAAACAAAAAAAAATTAAAACATAATTACACTTTGACGTTATGGAGTATTATGTGTAGGCCAGTGACACACAATCTCAATGTAATACATTTAAAATTCAGGCTGTAAAAATGTGTAAAAAATCAAGGGGTGTGATAACTTTCTGAAGGCTCTATATTCAGTGTGTGAATTCCAAAAAACACAGTTATTAAAAATGGAAAATACACTATTTGTTGTTTTGTCATGTATTGTTGTATTTCTTTGCATCTTGGGACAGTATAAAAGTACTTAGCTAGCTACCATCCCATAGACTACAATTCAAATGAACTGTGACTGTCTCGTCCATAGATGTAGGGAGAAAAATCACCCCCTTCATTCCTTTTTGTTGTTACTCCTGTTGAGTCCTCCACATTTGGGCATTTGGGGTTCATGGTCTCTGATTGGCCCAAGGTCAAGATGTTGGCCACTGACAAGGATTGCGATTTTACAAGATGAAACAGCGGTTACTTGAGGTAGTACAAGTAGATAGTTATTAAAGTGACTATAAATAGATGACAACAGAGAGTAGCAGTGGTGTAAAGAAGGGGGTGAGATGGAGGGGGGGGGGGTGCACTGCAAATAGTCTGGGTAGCCATTTGACTAGATGTTCAGGAGTCTTATGGCTTGGGGGTAGAAGCTGTTTAGAAGCCTCTTGGACCTAGACTTGGTGCTCCGGTACTGCTTCCCGCCCGGTAGCAGAGAGAACAGTCTATGACTAGGGTGGCTGGAGTCTTTGACAATTTTTAGGGCCTTTCTCTGACACCACCTGGTATAGAGGTCCTGGATGGCAGGAAGCTTGGGCCCAGTGAAGTACTGGGCCGTTCGCGGTCAGAGACTGAGCAATTGCCAGGCAGGGATGCAATTGGTGCAGCTGTAGAACCATTTGAGGATCTGAGGACCCATGCCAAATCTTTTGAGTCTCCTGGGGGGGAATAGGTTTTGTTGTGCCATCTTCACAACTGTCTTGGTGTGCTTGGACCATGTTAGTTTGTTGGTGATGTGGACACCAAGGTACTTGTAGCTCTCAACCTGCTCCACTGCAGCCACCTTCAATGAGAATGGGGGCGTGCTCGCTCCTCCTTTTCCTGTAGTCCACAATCATCTCCTTTGTCTTGATCATGTTGAGGGAGAGGTTGTTGTCTTGGCACCACACGACCAGGTCTCTGACCTCCTTCCTATAGGCTGTCTTGTCGTTATCGTTGATCAGGCCTACCATTGTTGTGTCGTCAACAAACTTAATGATGGTGTTGGAGTCGTAGCTGGCTGTGCAGTCTTGAGTGAACAGGGAGTACAGGAGGGGGCTGAGCACGCACAGGGGATCCTGTGTTGAGGATCATTGTGGTGGATGTGTTGTTACCTACCCTTACCACCTGGGGGCCAGCCAGTCAGGAAGTCCAGGATCCAGTTGCAAAGGGAGGTGTTTAGTCCCAGGGACCATAGCTTATTGATGAGCTTTGAGGTCACCATGGTGTTGAACGCTGAGCTGTAGTCAATGAACAGCATTCTCACATAGCTTTTCCTTTTGTCCAGGTGGGAAAGGGCAGTGTGGAGTGCAATGGAGATAGCATAATCTGTGGATCTGTTGGGGCGGTATGCAAATTGGGGTGGGTCTAGGGTTTCTGGGATGATGGTGTTGATGTGAGCCATGACCAGCCTTTCAAAGCACTTCATGGCTACAGACATGAGTGCTACGGGTCGGTAGTCATTTAGGCAGGTTGCCTTTGTGTTCTTGGGCACAGGCACTATGGTGGTCTGCTTGAAACATGTTGGTATTAAAGACTCGGACTGATGTGGTGTACTCCTCAATGCCATCGGAGGAATGGAACATATTCCAGTCTGTGCAAAACAGTCCTGTAGTTTAGCATCTGCTTCCTCTGACCACTTTTTTATTGATCGGGTCACTGGTGCTTTCTGTTTTAATTTTTTGCTTGTAAGCAGGAATCAGGAGGATAGAATTATGGTCAGATTTGCCAAATGGAGGGTGAGGGAAAACTTTGTACGCGTCTCTGTGTGTGGAGTATTGGTGGTCCAGAGTTATTTTCCTCTGGTTGAACATTTAACATTCTGATAGAAATTTGGTAACACGGATTTAAGTTTCCCTGCCTTTCAGCTCATTAAGTGCTGTCTTAGTGCCAGCATCAGTCTGTGGTGGTATGTAAACAGCTACAAAGAATGCAGATGAAAACTCTCTCGGTAGGTAGTGTGGTCTACAGCTTATCATGAGATACTCTACCTCAGGCGAGCAATAGCTCGAGACTTCCTTAGATATTGTGCACCAGCTGTTGTTTACAAAAATACATAGACTGTCACCCCTTGTCTTACCAGATGCCGCTGTTCTATCCTGCCGGTATATTGTATAACCAACCAGCTGTATGTTGATGTTGTCGTCATTCAGCTACGACTCCGTGAAGCATAAGATGTTACAGTTTATAAAGTCCCGTTGGTAGTTTAATCTCCCGCGTAAATCATTGATTTTATTGTCCAAAGAATGTGAGGATTTATTTGAACGCCTATGAATTCTCCACTACGAATTCTTCACGCAGATCACGGGGATCGGGGCCTGTTCCCGAGGAAGCAGTGCACCCTTTGCGTCGGGCTCGTCAGAGTCGTAAAAGTAAAAATAGGATTCTGCTAGTCCTTGCTGAGTAATCGCAGTCCTGATGTCTAGAAGTTATTTTCGGTCATAAGAGACGGTAGCAGCAACATTATGTACAAATTAAGTAAAAAATTAAGTTACAAACAACGCAAATCCTCTCCGGTGCCATCTTACATAGTACCTATCGGCAGTCAAGAGAAGGAACAGTCTTCCACTGTGATCAGTACCTATCGGTAGTCAAGAGAAGGAACAGCCTTCCACTGTGATCAGTACCTATCGGTAGTCAAGAGAAGGAACAGCCTTCCACTGTGATCAGTACCTATCGGCAGTCAAGAGAAGGAACAGCCTTCCACTGTGATCAGTACCTATCGGTAGTCAAGAGAAGGAACAGCCTTCCACTGTGATCAGTACCTATCGGCAGTCAAGAGAAGGAACAGCCTTCCACTGTGATCAGTACCTATCGGCAGTCAAGAGAAGGAACAGCCTTCCACTGTGATCAGTACCTATCGGTAGTCAAGAGAAGGAACAGCCTTCCACTGTGATCAGTACCTATCGGCAGTCAAGAGAAGGAACAGCCTTCCACTGTGATCAGTACCTATCGGCAGTCAAGAGAAGGAACAGCCTTCCACTGTGATCAGTACCTATCGGTAGTCAAGAGAAGGAACAGCCTTCCACTGTGATCAGTACCTATCGGCAGTCAAGAGAAGGAACAGCCTTCCACTGTGATCAGTACCTATCGGTAGTCAAGAGAAGGAACAGCCTTCCACTGTGATCAGTACCTATCGGCAGTCAAGAGAAGGAACAGCCTTCCACTGTGATCAGTACCTATCGGTAGTCAAGAGAAGGAACAGCCTTCCACTGTGATCAGTACCTATCGGCAGTCAAGAGAAGGAACAGCCTTCCACTGTGATCAGTACCTATCGGCAGTCAAGAGAAGGAACAGCCTTCCACACCCTAGTTACTCCTGTGTATGTAGTCACTCTGGATAAGAGAGTCTGCTAAATGACTCACTACCTTAGTGGCTCTAGATAAGAGAGTCTGCTAAATGACTCACTGCTGTAGTGGCTCTGTATAAGAGAGTCTGCTAAATGAGTCACTAGTGTAGTGGCTCTGGATAAGAGAGTCTGCTAAATGACTCACTACTGTAGTGACTCTGGATGAGAGAGTCTGTTAAATTACAAATTAGTGTTAGGAGGCCCAGGGTTATAGGACCAGGGTTATATGGCCAGGGTTAGTGTTAGGAGGACCAGGGTTATAGGACCAGGGTTATAGGGCCAGGGTTAGTGTTAAGGAGACCAGGGTTATAGGACCAGGATTAGTGTTAGGAGGACCATGGTTATAGGACCAGGGTTATAGGGCCAGGGTTAGTGTTAAGGAGACCAGGGTTATAGGACCAGGGTTATAGGGCCAGGGTTAGTGTTAAGGAGACCAGGGTTATAGGACCAGGGTTATAGGACCAGGGTTAGTGTTAGGAGGACCATGGTTATAGGACCAGGGTTATAGGGCCAGGGTTATAGGGCCAGGGTTAGTGTTAGGAGGCCCAGGGTTATATGACCAGGGTTAGTGTTAGGAGGCCCAGGGTTATAGGACCAGGGTTAAAGGGCCAGGGTTAGTGTTAGGAGGACCAGGGTTATAGGGCCAGGGTTAGTGTTAAGGTGACCAGGGTTATAGGGCCAGGGTTAGTGTGAAGGAGACCAGGGTTAGTGTTAGGAGGACCATGGTTATAGGACCAGGGTTATAGGGCCAGGGTTATAGGGCCAGGGTTATAGGGCCAGGGTTAGTGTTAGGAGGACCAGGGTTAGTGTTAGGAGGACCATGGTTATAGGACCAGGGTTATAGGGTCAGGGTTATAGGGCCAGGGTTAGTGTTAGGATGACCAGGGTTATAGGACCAGGGTTATAGGACCAGGGTTAGTGTTAAGAGGACCAGGGTTAGTGTTAGGAGGCCCAGGGTTATAGGACCAGGGTTAGTGTTAGGAGGACCAGGGTTATAGGACCAGGGTTAGTATTAGGAGGACCAGGGTTATAGGACCAGGGTTATAGGACCAGGGTTAGTGTTAAGAGGACCAGGGTTAGTGTTAGGAGGCCCAGGGTTATAGGGCCAGGGTTATAGGACCAGGGTTAGTGTTAGGAGGACCAGGGTTATAGGACCAGGGTTAGTATTAGGAGGACCAGGGTTAGTGTCACGAGGACCAGGGTTATAGGGCCAGGGTTAATGTTAAGAGGACCAGGGTTATAGGACCAGGGTTAGTGTTAGGAGGACCAGGGTTATAGGACCAGGGTTATAGGACCAGGGTTAGTGTTAGGAGGACCGGGGTTATAGGGCCAGGGTTATAGGGCCAGTGTTATAGGACCAGGGTAAGTGTTAGGAGGACTAGGGTTATAGGACCAGGGTTAGTGTTAGGAGGACCAGGGTTATAGGACCAGGGTTTGTGTTAGGAGGACCAGGGTTATAGGACCAGGGTTGGTGTTAGGAGGACCAGGGTTTGTGTTAGGAGGACCAGGGTTATAGGGCCAGGGTTAATGTTAAGAGGACCAGGGTTATAGGGCCAGGGTTAGTGTTAGGAGGACCAGGGTTATAGGACCAGGGTTATGGGACCAGGGTTAGTGTTAGGAGGACCGGGGTTATAGGGCCAGGGTTATAGGGCCAGGGTTATAGGACCAGGGTAAGTGTTAGGAGGACTAGGGTTATAGGACCAGGGTTAGTGTTAGGAGGACCAGGGTTATAGGACCAGGGTTGGTGTTAGGAGGACCAGGGTTTATGTTAGGAGGACCAGGGTTATAGGACCAGGGTTGGTGTTAGGAGGACCAGGGTTTGTGTTAGGAGGACCAGTGTTATAGGACCAGGGTTAGTGTTAGGAGGACCAGGGTCAGTGTTAGGAGGACCAGGGTTATAGGGCCAGGGTTAGTGTTAAGAGGACCAGGGTTATAGGGCCAGGGTTAGTGTTAAGGAGACTAGGGTTAAAGGACCAGGGTTATAGGACCAGGGTTAGTGTTAGGAGGACCAGGGTTAGTGTTAGGAGGACCAGGGTTATAGGACCAGGGTTATAGGACCAGGGTTAGTGTTAAGAGGACCAGGGTTATAGGACCAGGGTTAGTGTTAAGAGGACCAGGGTTATAGGACCAGGATTAGTGTTAGGAGGACCAAAGTTATAGGACCAGTGTTAGTGTTAGGAGGACCAGGGTTATAGGACCAGGGTTATAGGACCAGGGTTAGTGTTCGGAGGACCAGGGTTAGTGTTAGGAGGACCAGGGTTATTGGACCAGGGTTAGTGTTAGGAGGACCAGGGTTATAGGTCCAGGGTTAGTGTTAGGAGGACCAGGGTTATAGGACCAGGGTTAGTGTTTGGAGGACCAGGGTTAGTGTTAGGAGGACCAGGGTTATAGGAACAGGGTTATAGGTCAAGGGTTAGTGTTAGGAGGACCAGGGTCAGTGTTAGGAGGACCAGGGTTAGTGTTAGGAGGGCCAGGGTTAGTGTTAGGAGGGCCAGGGTTATAGAACCAGGGTTATAGGACCAGGGTTAGTGTTAGGGGGACCAGGGTTTTAGTACCAGGGTTATAGGACCAGGGTAAGTTTCATGCTTTAGGACAGAGGAAGGAGTTCGAGGAGAATGTGGTGTATGTGTGGTGGGGGGTGATGGTGTATGTATGTGTGGTGGGGTGGGGGAGTGTGTTTGTGTGGTGGGGGGTGATGGTGTATGTGTGGTGGGGGGTGATGGTGTATGTGTGGTGGGGGGAGTATGTTTGTGTGGTGGGGGGTGATGGTGTATGTGTGGTGGGGGGGGAGTATGTTTGTGTGGTGGGGGGTGATGGTGTATGTGTGGTGGGGGGAGTATGTTTGTGTGGAGGAGGGTGATGGTGGTGATGGGGTGATGGTAGTGATAAGGTGATGGTAGTGATAAGGTGACAGTGGTGATGGGGTGATGGTGGTGATAATGTGATGGTGGTGATGGTGGTGATAAGGTGATGGTGGTGATGGGGTGATGGTGGTGATAATGTGATGGTGGTGATGGTGGTGATAAGGTGATGGTGGTGATGGGGTGATGGTGGTGATAAGGTGATGGTGGTGATGGTGGTGATAAGGTGATGGTGGTGAAAAGGTGATGGTGGTGATGGGGTGAGGGTGGTGGTAGGGTGATGGTGGTGATGGAGTGATGGTGGTGATAAGGTGATGGTGGTGATAAGGTGATGGTGGCGATGGTGGTGATGGGGTGAGGGTGGTGATGGGGTGAGGGTGGTGATAAGGTGATGGTGGTGATAAGGTGATGGTGGTGATAAGGTGATGGTGGCGATGGTGGTGATGGGGTGAGGGTAGTGATGGGGTGAGGGTGGTGATAAGGTGATGGTGGTGATAAGGTGATGGTGGTGATGGTGGTAATAAGGTGATGGTGGTGATAGTGGTGGTGGTGATGGTGGTGATGGTGGTGATAAGGTGATGGTGGTGATAAGGTGATGGTGGTGATGGGGTGATGGTGGTGATAAGGTGATGATGGTGGTGATAAGGTGATGGTGGTGATGGTGGTAATAAGGTGATGGTGGTGATAGTGGTGGTGGTGATGGGGTGATGGTGGTGATAAGGTGATGGTGGTGATGGGGTGTGGGTGGTGATAAGGTGATGGGGTGATGGTGGTGATGGTGGTGATGTGGTGATAAGGTGATGGTGATGATGGGGTGATGGTGTGATAAGGTGATGGTGGTGATGGGGTGATGGTGGTGATAAGGTGATGGTGGTGATGGGGTGATAAGGTGATGGTGGTGATAAAGTGATGGTGATGATGGGGTGATGGTGGTGATAAGGTGATGGTGGTGATGGGGTGATGGTGGTGATAAGGTGATGGTGATGATGTTGTGAGGGTGGTGATGGTGGTGATAAGGTGATGGTGATGGTGGTGATGGGGTGAGGGTGGTAATGGGGTGATGGTGGTGATAAGGTGATGGTGGAGGTGGTGAGTTTCTGCATGGTGGTGATAAGGTGACAGTGGTGATGGGGTGATGGTGGTGATAAGGTGATGGTGGTGATGGTGGTGATAAGGTGATGGTGGTGATAAGGTGATGGTGGTGATGGGGTGATGGTGGTGGTGATAAGGTGATGGTGGTGATGGGGTGATGGTGGTGGTAAGATGTTGGTGGTGATGGGGTGATGGTGCTAATACGGTGATGGTGGTGATGGGGTGATGGTGGTGGTGATAAGGTGATGGTGGTGATGGGGTGATGGTGGTGGTAAGATGGTGGTGGTGATAAGGTGATGGTGGTGATGGGGTGATGGTGGTGATAAGGTGATGGTGGTGATGGGGGTGATAAGGTGATGGTGGTGATAAGGTGATGGTGGTGATGGGGTGATGGTGGTGATAATGTGATGGTGGTGATAAGGTGATGGTGGTGATAAGGTGATGGTGGTGATGGGGTGATGGTGGTGATAAGGTGATGGTGGTGATAAGGTGATGGGGTGATTGGGTGATGGTGGTGGTAAGGTGATGGTGGTGATGGGGTGATGGTGGTGATAATGTGATGGTGGTGATAAGGTGATGGTGGTGATAAGGTGATGGTGGTGATGGGGTGATAAGGTGATGGTGATGATAAGGTGATGGTGGTGATGGGGTGATGGTGGTGATAATGTGATGGTGGTGATAAGGTGATGGTGGTGATAAGGTGATGGGGTGATGGTGGTGATGGGGTGAGGGTGGTGATAAGGTGATGGTGGTGATAAGGTGATGGTGGTGATGGTGGTGATAAGGTGATGGTGGTGATAAGGTGATGGTGGTGATGGGGTGATGGTGGTGGTAAGATGTTGGTGGTGATGGGGTGATGGTGCTAATACGGTGATGGTGGTGATGGGGTGATGGTGGTGGTGATAAGGTGATGGTGGTGATGGGGTGATGGTGGTGGTAAGATGGTGGTGGTGATAAGGTGATGGTGGTGATGGGGTGATGGTGGTGATAAGGTGATGGTGGTGATGGGGGTGATAAGGTGATGGTGGTGATAAGGTGATGGTGGTGATGGGGTGATGGTGGTGATAATGTGATGGTGGTGATAAGGTGATGGTGGTGATAAGGTGATGGTGGTGATGGGGTGATGGTGGTGATAAGGTGATGGTGGTGATAAGGTGATGGGGTGATTGGGTGATGGTGGTGGTAAGGTGATGGTGGTGATGGGGTGATGGTGGTGATAATGTGATGGTGGTGATAAGGTGATGGTGGTGATAAGGTGATGGTGGTGATGGGGTGATAAGGTGATGGTGATGATAAGGTGATGGTGGTGATGGGGTGATGGTGGTGATAATGTGATGGTGGTGATAAGGTGATGGTGGTGATAAGGTGATGGTGGTGATGGGGTGATGGTGGTGATGGGGTGAGGGTGGTGATAAGGTGATGGTGGTGATAAGGTGATGGTGGAGGTGGTGAGTTTCTGCATGTGTATACAGTACAATAGACCACGTGTCATGTGTTTATCTCATTTAACATGTAGCAGGGTGTCACATGTTCCATTGTCATGCTTAGTGTGTGTGTGTGTGTGTGTGTGTGTGTGTGTGTGTGTGTGTGTAGTGGCGTGGTGGCAGTGGGCAGATGGCACTCTCTCTGGGGAAATCAAGAGGGTAAATCTCTCCATTTAGTGGTGTCAGAGAGAGCCAGGGCTGGAGGGCTGAGCTGCTCATTCAGCACCCCCAGCAGGGTGACCTGACACAGGCCAAGGAGAGGGAGGGGTGGAGGTGGAGGTGGAGGTTTATAAATCCCACTATCTATGACCCACACATGCGTCTCTCTCTCTCTCTCTCTCTCTCTCTCCTCTCTCTCTCTCTCTCTCTCTCTCTCTCTCTCTCCCTCTCTCTCTCTTAGTGTGTTAGTGTGTGTGTATTAGTGTGTGTGTGTGTGTTAGTGAGTGTTGTGTGTATGTGTTAGTATGTTAGTGAGTGTGTGTGTGTGTGTGTTAGTGAGTATGTGTGTGTTTGTGTGTGTGTGTGTTATTGTGTTAGTGTGTTTGTGTGTTAGTGTGTGTGTGTTAGTGTGTGTGTGTGTGTCTGTGTGTGTGTGTGTGCATGTGTGTTTGTATGTGTGTTGTGTGTTGTGTGTGTGCATGTGTGTTTGTATGTGTGTTGTGTGTTTGTGTGTGTGTTGTGTGTTTCAACCCAAGTCCTTAATCCTGTCTGAACCAAACAACCCATCTGGATCTGAACAAATAAATAAGAAGAGGCTGTGCCATCAATAAAGACAATGACGCCACAGCAAATTAACGAGGCACTATAGCTATTATCATGTATCCATTGTAGCACTGCTGATATCCAGCTAGCTGCCGTGATCCATATTTCATTAGACAATGCGGTAGCATGTCTGTCTACAAGTGTTGTGTTCTGATATAGACTATCAAAATAAAGAAAGATAATCTCCCAGCAATTTAAATGTGTATTTATCAACGTTTCGGCATCACTGTGCCTTCCTTTCTGATATAGAACCAAACAAATATACTCTACCTCTAATTTGTTGTCAAGGAAACTGAAAAACGAGAGAGAGAGAGAGAGAGAGAGGATGTCGGAGTGAGGTAGATGGATGTGGAGACGGGAGGAGTGTGAGAGAGGAGAGGGAGAAGGGGGAGGGAGGCTCGGCTGGCTGGGGTCATAATGCATGTGATTCCAATGGCAATATGATGCTGCACTCTGGCGCTGTGTTACTAGGACAGCAGCGGAGAGGACAGAGAGGGGTGGTGGGCCGCAAAGCAACACAATATTTATTTATTTTAAAATCCGTTGACGGATACAAATGTCTAGATTGATTGATGGATTATTAATCGTGTATCATGCACCACATTTGTAAGACTATCGTTTAAAGGATATCGTTGTGCTGCCAGAGGAAAAATAATTTGCTGCTTGGATGCTGCTAATATCAGCCCTGCGCTTGACCCAGTGAGCAGAGGATGCTGCCGCCGCTGCTGCTGAACCGATGCTGTCATTACGCCCGGTGCTCTGACGACCAGGGAGGGCCATCCCGACTGCCTTTCCCCGTTCACAGCCATTTAACCTACATATTTTAACCTATATATATATATATATAATTTTTTTAAATGTAGTCTCGCTGTCTGTTCTTCGGTGGCAGACAGAACACCCGGGGATTGCTTTAGAAATAGGAATACAGCCCTAACTGTGGCTCGGTCCCATCGCCTAGGTTCTTATTCCGTTGCGATTGGGAGATTCTGTCTCCCGTTCGGGTTTTTTTAATGACTGGATTTGTGTTTTGCTGCGCTATGTACATGGATAAAACCAGTGTGCTCCGGGGTAAGTCTATATAGATTGATTTATTTGCCATCATCCTGTGTTCTTGTTGTGCATTCTAGCGTCCCCCCCTTCCCCCCCATATAAATAGCGCAGTTAATATACGGATCAATATAGCCATTTGCCCGCAGTGGATGTGTGCTTGGCTACGTGTAGTAATGCGTCGAGGAGTCGACCAGATGAGAAGGAGGAGGGAGCATACCGTGCACCCATGTTGCTATAGGTGATGTGATGTATGCAGCAGAAGTGGAAACGGTGTCAATGATTTATGGAGCATAGTCAGTGCTGTAGGGGTGCGTGGAGAAGTGGGTATACTCTAATTTTGGCTAAAATTATCCAACGAAGGAATGACACTCTGTGTGAACAACTGGTAGTCCTATATGGCTTAGTTTGATAGAGCATGGCATGGCATGGCGCTTGCATTGCCAGAGTTGCGAGTTTGATTTCAGAGGCTACCCAAAGGGTGAATTCGAATAGAGTGGGACATCATTTAAATTGGGACAGCTTAATCCTAACAAGAGAAAAACTATTGTTACTAAGCCCTTGCAGAGAAAGCACATGATCAAAATCACATCACTTCTTTGGTGCAACATCATGGAGGGGGCCAGAGCAAGCTTCAAACGTTTGGGTAGTGCTATCAGGGAACCTTGAAAGGTCCTTAATCCTAACCTTAACCATTTTACATTTAAACTTCAATGGGGTCCCAAGGATCTCGAACAGCAACTACCAATATCGTTCCCAAATGTGCGGAAGGTCTGGTGGTCCAACGCATTGAACTTGGCCTTCGTTAGTCAATACAGAGTGCTGGGAGAATCATTACTCATTGGCTTAATCTACTAACCAATCATCACCCACAACACCTTCCCTTGTCTTGTGTAGCTCCTTCTTATTGGCCGACGTCTTGGCTGTCTTATCGGTCCAACGTCTTGGCTGTCTTATCGGCCGACGTCTTGGCTGTCTTATCGGCGACGTCTTGGCTGTCTTATCGGCTATGTCTAGGCTGTCTTATCGGCCGACGTCTTGGCTGTCTTATCGACTGACGTCTTGGCTGTCTTATCAGCCCGATGTCTTGGCTGTCTTATCAGTCCAACGTCTTGGCTGTCTTATCGGCCCGATGTCTTGGCTGTCTTATCAGCCTGATGTCTTGGCTGTCTTATCAGCCCGATGTCTTGGCTGTCTTATCAGTCCAACGTCTTGGCTGTCTTATCGGCCCGATGTCTTGGCTGTCTTATCGGCCCGATGTCTTGGCTGTCTTATCGGTCCAACGTCTTGGCTGTCTTATCGGCGACGTCTTGGCTGTCTTATCGACTGACGTCTTGGCTGTCTTATCGGTGACGTCTTGGCTGTCTTATCGGCCCGATGTCTTGGCTGTCTTATCGGTCCAACGTCTTGGCTGTCTTATCTTATCGGCCCAACTTCTTGGCTGTCTTATCAGCCCGACGTCTTGCCTGTCTTATCAACCTGACATCTTGGCTGTCTTATCGGCCCAATGTCTTAGCTGTCTTATCAGCCCGACGTCTTGGCAATAAAGAGATTATGTTTGTAACTCTTCTTCTTCTTCGTCTAGTTTTCCCCACATGCGCGACACACATCGACCACAGATTTTATGGGGTTGTCTTTCTTCTTCTTGGGGAAGCCATTAGCTAGCTAGCTATGTCCTTTGCTAATTAGCTAGCTAGCTAGCTATGTCATTTGCTAATAAGCTAGCTAGCTATGTCCTTTGCTAATTAGCTAGCTAATTATATCCTTTGCTAATTAGCTAGCTAGCTATGTCCTTTGCTAATTAGCTAGCTAGCTATGTCCTTTGCTAATTAGCTAGCTAGCGATGTCCTGTGCTAATTAGCTAGCTGGAAGGTAGGACCTGTTGTTTTTTCTCACTCAAGACCAGGGGGAATGGCTTCCACTAGATAACACAGCCACAAAGTCAACATTGGCTATATCATAAAAAGTCATGAAAACTAAAATGTGTGTTTGGTCTTAATTTAAGGTTAGGGTTAGTCATAGTGTTATCAGTGTGGTTAAGGTTAGGTTTAATGTTAGGGTTAGGTTTAAAATCCATTTTTATGAAGAGAAACTGTAGAAATGGGCGGAGTTTAGCCATAATTCTGACTGTGGCTGTGTTAACTAGTGACTACCAGGGGGGATGTTTTTGCTAATGTAGCCAATGTGAAATGGCTAGCTAGTTAGCGGTGGTGCGCTCTGGTGGCGTTTCAATTGGTGACGTCACTCGCTCTGAGACCTTGGAAGTAGTGGTTCTGCAAGGGCCTTTTGTGGAGCGATGGGTAAAGATGCTTTGAGGGTGACTGTTGATGTGTGCAGAGGGTCCCTGGTTCGCGCCCAGGTCGGGGCGAGGGGACGGACGTAAAGTCTATACTGTTACACTAACAATGGACATATCCTGATGACAAATACTTTACTCTGTGAGGTCACCCCCATATAATTATATGGTCCCACTATGACCAACTCTGAATGGTTGATATCCCAGGCTGATATGTGCTGTGTGTTCAATAAGCTGGAGACGACGTAACACCTTGATGAAAGCCCCCAACCTAAAGAAACACCTTGATGAAAGCCCCCCAACCTAAAGAAACACTAACCTTGATGAAAGCCCCCAACCTATAGAAACACTAACCTTGATGAAAGCACCCAACCTACAGAAACACCTTGATGAAAGCCCCCAACCTACAGAAACACTAACCTTGATGAAAGCCCCCGACCTACAGAAACACTAACCTTGATGAAAGCACCCAACCTACAGAAACACCTTGATGAAAGCCCCCAACCTACAGAAACACCTTGATGAAAGCCCCCCAACCTACACAAACACTAACCTTGATGAAAGCCCCCAACCTATAGAAACACTAACCTTGATGAAAGCCCCCAACCTATAGAAACACTAACCTTGATGAAAGCCCCCAACCTACAGAAACACTAACCTTGATGAAAGCCCCCAACCTATAGAAACACTAACCTTGATGAAAGCCCCCAACCTAAAGAAACACCTTGATGAAAGCCCCCAACCTATAGAAACACTAACCTTGATGAAAGCCCCCAACCTATAGAAACACTAACCTTGATGGAAGCCCCCAACCTACAGAAACACCTTGATGAAAGCCCCCAACCTATAGAAACACTAACCTTGATGAAAGCCCCCAACCTACAGAAACACTAACCTTGATGAAAGCCCCCCAACCTATAGAAACACAAACCTTGATGAAAGCCCCCAACCTATAGAAACACTAACCTTGATGAAAGCCCCCAACCTATAGAAACACTAACCTTGATGGAAGCCCCCAACCTACAGAAACACTAACCTTGATGAAAGCCCCCAACCTACAGAAACACTAACCTTGATGAAAGCACCCAACCTACAGAAACACTAACCTTGATGAAATCCCCCAACCTACAGAAACACCTTGATGAAAGCCCCCAACCTACAGAAACACTAACCTTGATGAAAGCCCCCAACCTACAGAAACACTAACCTTGATGAAAGCCCCCAACCTACAGAAACACTAACCTTGATGAAAGCCCCCAACCTATAGAAACACTAACCTTGATGAAAGCCCCCAACCTATAGAAACACTAACCTTGATGGAAGCCCCCAACCTATAGAAACACTAACCTTGATGAAAGCCCCCAACCTACAGAAACACCTTGATGAAAGCCCCCAACCTATAGAAACACTAACCTTGATGAAAGCCCCCAACCTATAGAAACTGTAACCTTGATGAAAGCCCCCAACCTAAAGAAACACTAACCTTGATGAAAGCCCCCAACCTATAGAAACACTAACCTTGATGAAAGCCCCCAACCTATAGAAACACTAACCTTGATGAAAGCCCCCAACCTATAGAAACACCTTGATGAAAGCCCCCAACCTACAGAAACACTAACCTTGATGAAAGCCCCCAACCTATAGAAACACTAACCTTGATGAAAGCCCCCAACCTATAGAAACACTAACCTTGATGAAAGCCCCCAACCTACAGAAACACTAACCTTGATGAAAGCCCCCAACCTACAGAAACACTAACCTTGATGAAAGCCCCCAACCTATAGAAACACTAACCTTGATGAAAGCCCCCAACCTATAGAAACACTAACCTTGATGGAAGCCCCCAACCTATAGAAACACTAACCTTGATGAAAGCCCCCAACCTATAGAAACACTAACCTTGATGAAAGCCCCCAACCTACAGAAACACCTTGATGAAAGCCCCCAACCTATAGAAACACTAACCTTGATGAAAGCCCCCAACCTATAGAAACTTTAACCTTGATGAAAGCCCCCAACCTATAGAAACACTAACCTTGATGAAAGCCCCCAACCTACAGAAACACTAACCTTGATGAAAGCCCCCCAACCTATAGAAACACAAACCTTGATGAAAGCCCCCCAACCTATAGAAACACTAACCTTGATGGAAGCCCCCAACCTACAGAAACACTAACCTTGATGAAAGCCTCCAACCTACAGAAACACTAACCTTGATGAAAGCACCCAACCTACAGAAACACTAACCTTGATGAAATCCCCCAACCTACAGAAACACCTTGATGAAAGCCCCCAACCTACAGAAACACCTTGATGAAAGCCCCCAACCTACAGAAACACTAACCTTGATGAAAGCCCCCAACCTACAGAAACACTAACCTTGATGAAAGCCCCCAACCTAAAGAAACACTAACCTTGATGAAAGCCCCCAACCTATAGAAACACTAACCTTGATGGAAGCCCCCAACCTATAGAAACACTAACCTTGATGAAAGCCCCCAACGTATAGAAACACTAACCTTGATGGAAGCCCCCAACCTATAGAAACACTAACCTTGATGAAAGCCCCCAACCTATAGAAACACTAACCTTGATGAAAGCCCCCAACCTACAGAAACACCTTGATGAAAGACCCCAACCTATAGAAACACTTACCTTGATGAAAGCCCCCAACCTATAGAAACTTTAACCTTGATGAAAGCCCCCAACCTAAAGAAACACTAACCTTGATGAAAGCCCCCAACCTATAGAAACACTAACCTTGATGAAAGCCCCCAACCTATAGAAACACTAACCTTGATGAAAGCCCCCAACCTATAGAAACACTAACCTTGATGAAAGCCCCCAACCTATAGAAACAGCTTGATGAAAGCCCCCAACCTACAGAAACACTAACCTTGATGAAAGCCCCCAACCTATAGAAACACTAACCTTGGTGAAAGCCCCCAACCTATAGAAACACTAACCTTGATGAAAGCCCCCAACCTATAGAAACACTAACCTTGATGAAAGCCCCCAACGTATAGAAACACTAACCTTGATGGAAGCCCCCAACCTATAGAAACACTAACCTTGATGAAAGCCCCCAACCTATAGAAACACTAACCTTGATGAAAGCCCCCAACCTACAGAAACACCTTGATGAAAGCCCCCAACCTATAGAAACACTTACCTTGATGAAAGCCCCCAACCTATAGAAACTTTAACCTTGATGAAAGCCCCCAACCTAAAGAAACACTAACCTTGATGAAAGCCCCCAACCTATAGAAACACTAACCTTGATGAAAGCCCCCAACCTATAGAAACACTAACCTTGATGAAAGCCCCCAACCTATAGAAACACTAACCTTGATGAAAGCCCCCAACCTATAGAAACAGCTTGATGAAAGCCCCCAACCTACAGAAACACTAACCTTGATGAAAGCCCCCAACCTATAGAAACACTAACCTTGGTGAAAGCCCCCAACCTATAGAAACACTAACCTTGATGAAAGCCCCCAACCTATAGAAACACTAACCTTGATGAAAGCCCCCAACCTATAGAAACACTAACCTTGATGAAAGCCCCCAACCTACAGAAACACTAACCTTGATGAAAGCCCCCCAACCTATAGAAACAGAAACCTTGATGAAAGCCCCCAACCTATAGAAACACTAACCTTGATGAAAGCCCCCAACCTATAGAAACACTAACCTTGATGAAAGCCTCCAACCTACAGAAACACTAACCTTGATGAAAGCCCCCAACCTACAGAAACACTAACCTTGATGAAAGCCCCCAACCTATAGAAACACTAACCTTGATGAAAGCCCCCAACCTATAGAAACACTAACCTTGATGGAAGCCCCCAACCTATAGAAACACTAACCTTGATGAAAGCCCCCAACCTATAGAAACACTAACCTTGATGAAAGCCCCCAACCTACAGAAACATCTTGATGAAAGCCCCCAACCTATAGAAACACTAACCTTGATGAAAGCCCCCAACCTATAGAAACTGTAACCTTGATGAAAGCCCCCAACCTAAAGAAACACTAACCTTGATGAAAGCCCCCAACCTATAGAAACACTAACCTTGATGAAAGCCCCCAACCTATAGAAACACTAACCTTGATGAAAGCCCCCAACCTATAGAAACACCTTGATGAAAGCCCCCAACCTACAGAAACACTAACCTTGATGAAAGCCCCCAACCTATAGAAACACTAACCTTGATGAAAGCCCCCAACCTATAGAAACACTAACCTTGATGAAAGCCCCCAACCTACTGAAACACTAACCTTGATGAAAGCCCCCAACCTACAGAAACACTAACCTTGATGAAAGCCCCCAACCTATAGAAACACTAACCTTGATGAAAGCCCCCAACCTATAGAAACACTAACCTTGATGGAAGCCCCCAACCTATAGAAACACTAACCTTGATGAAAGCCCCCAACCTATAGAAACACTAACCTTGATGAAAGCCCCCAACCTACAGAAACACCTTGATGAAAGCCCCCAACCTATAGAAACACTAACCTTGATGAAAGCCCCCAACCTATAGAAACTTTAACCTTGATGAAAGCCCCCAACCTATAGAAACACTAACCTTGATGAAAGCCCCCAACCTACAGAAACACTAACCTTGATGAAAGCCCCCCAACCTATAGAAACACAAACCTTGATGAAAGCCCCCAACCTATAAAAACACTAACCTTGATGAAAGCCCCCAACCTATAGAAACACTAACCTTGATGGAAGCCCCCAACCTACAGAAACACTAACCTTGATGAAAGCCCCCCAACCTATAGAAACACTAACCTTGATGGAAGCCCCCAACCTACAGAAACACTAACCTTGATGAAAGCCTCCAACCTACAGAAACACTAACCTTGATGAAAGCACCCAACCTACAGAAACACTAACCTTGATGAAATCCCCCAACCTACAGAAACACCTTGATGAAAGCCCCCAACCTACAGAAACACCTTGATGAAAGCCCCCAACCTACAGAAACACTAACCTTGATGAAAGCCCCCAACCTACAGAAACACTAACCTTGATGAAAGCCCCCAACCTAAAGAAACACTAACCTTGATGAAAGCCCCCAACCTATAGAAACACTAACCTTGATGGAAGCCCCCAACCTATAGAAACACTAACCTTGATGAAAGCCCCCAACGTATAGAAACACTAACCTTGATGGAAGCCCCCAACCTATAGAAACACTAAGCTTGATGAAAGCCCCCAACCTATAGAAACACTAACCTTGATGAAAGCCCCCAACCTACAGAAACACCTTGATGAAAGCCCCCAACCTATAGAAACACTAACCTTGATGAAAGCCCCCAACCTATAGAAACTTTAACCTTGATGAAAGCCCCCAACCTAAAGAAACACTAACCTTGATGAAAGCCCCCAACCTATAGAAACACTAACCTTGATGAAAGCCCCCAACCTATAGAAACACTAACCTTGATGAAAGCCCCCAACCTATAGAAACAGCTTGATGAAAGCCCCCAACCTACAGAAACACTAACCTTGATGAAAGCCCCCAACCTATAGAAACACTAACCTTGGTGAAAGCCCCCAACCTATAGAAACACTAACCTTGATGAAAGCCCCCAACCTATAGAAACACTAACCTTGATGAAAGCCCCCAACCTATAGAAACACTAACCTTGATGAAAGCCCCCAACCTACAGAAACACTAACCTTGATGAAAGCCCCCCAACCTATAGAAACAGAAACCTTGATGAAAGCCCCCAACCTATAGAAACACTAACCTTGATGAAAGCCCCCAACCTATAGAAACACTAACCTTGATGAAAGCCTCCAACCTACAGAAACACTAACCTTGATGAAAGCCCCCAACCTACAGAAACACTAACCTTGATGAAAGCCCCCAACCTATAGAAACACTAACCTTGATGAAAGCCCCCAACCTATAGAAACACTAACCTTGATGGAAGCCCCCAACCTATAGAAACACTAACCTTGATGAAAGCCCCCAACCTATAGAAACACTAACCTTGATGAAAGCCCCCAACCTACAGAAACACCTTGATGAAAGCCCCCAACCTATAGAAACACTAACCTTGATGAAAGCCCCCAACCTATAGAAACTTTAACCTTGATGAAAGCCCCCAACCTATAGAAACACCTTGATGAAAGCCCCCAACCTAAAGAAACACTAACCTTGATGAAAGCCCCCAACCTATAGAAACACTAACCTTGATAAAAGCCCCCAACCTATAGAAACACTAACCTTGATGAAAGCCCCCAACCTATAGAAACACTAACCTTGATGAAAGCCCCCAACCTATAGAAACACCTTGATGAAAGCCCCCAACCTACAGAAACACTAACCTTGATGAAAGCCCCCAACCTATAGAAACACTAACCTTGATGAAAGCCCCCAACCTACAGAAACACTAAACTTGATGAAAGCCCCCAACCTAAAGAAACACTAACCTTGATGAAAGCCCCCGACCTACAGAAACACCTTGATGAAAGCCCCCAACCTATAGAAACACCTTGATGAAAGCCCCCAACCTATAGAAACACTAACTTTGATGACAGCCCCCAACCTATAGAAACACCTTGATGAAAGATCCCAACCTATAGAAACACTAACCTTGATGAAAGCCCCCAACCTATAGAAACACCTTGATGAAAGCCCCCAACCTATAGAAACACTAACCTTGATGAAAGCCCCCAACCTACAGAAACATTAACCTTGATGAAAGCCCCCAACCTAAAGAAACACTAACCTTGATGAAAGCCCCCGACCTACAGAAACACCTTGATGAAAGCCCCCAACCTAAAGAAACACCTTGATGAAAGCCCCCAACCTACAGAAACACCTTGATGAAAGCCCCCAACCTACAGAAACACTAACCTTGATTAAAGCCCCCAACCTAAAGAAACACTAACCTTGATGGAAGCCCCCAACCTACAGAAACACTAACCTTGATGGAAGCCCCCAACCTATAGGAACACTAACCTTGATGAAAGCCCCCAACCTATAGAAACACTAACCTTGATGAAAGCCCCCAACCTATAGAAACACTAACCTTGATGAAAGCCCCCAACCTACAGAAACACTAACCTTGATGAAAGCCCCCGACCTATAGAAACACTAACCTTCATGAAAGCCCCCAACCTAAAGAAACACTTTGATGAAAGCCCCCAACCTACAGAAACACCTTGATGAAAGCCCCCAACCTACAGAAACACCAGCCTTGATGAAAGCCCCCAACCTACAGAAACACTAACCTTGATGAAAGCCCCCAACCTATAGAAACACTAACCTTGATGAAAGCCCCTAACCTACAGAAACACCTTGATGAAAGCCCTCAACCTATAGAAACACTAACCTTGATGGAAGCCCCCAACCTACAGAAACACTAACCTTGATGGAAGCCCCCAACCTATTGAAACACTAACCTTGATGAAAGCCCCCAACCTATAGAAACACTAACCTTGATGAAAGCCCCCAACCTATAGAAACACTAACCTTGATGAAAGCCCCAAACATAAGGTAATTTTCTTCGGTAACCAAGTTACATGTTCCTCAGTACACAACAATATAATGAGCCGTGGGCACAGTCAGGTATTTGACACATACATTCAGTGAATATAGCTGCATATTCCCTCCACTTCACCACTGCACCACTGCATATTCCCTCCACTACACCACTGAGTATAGCTGCATATACCCTCCACTGCACCACTGAGTATAGCTGCATATACCCTCCACTGCACCACTGCATACATCCTCCACTACACCACTGAGCATAGCTGCATATTCCCTCCACTATACCACTGAGTATAGCTGCATATTCCCTCCACTATACCACTGCACCAGTGAGTATAGCTGCATATACACTCCAGTACACCACTGAGTATAGCTGCATATTCCCTCCACTGCACCACTGAGTATAGCTGCATATACCCTCCACTACACCACTGAGTATAGCTGCATATACCCTCCACTGCACCACTGCATATACCCTCCACTGCACCACTGAGTATAGCTGCATATACCCTCCACTACACCACTGAGTATAGCTGCATATTCCCTCCACTACACCACTGCACCACTGCATATACCCTCCACTACACCACTGCACCACTGAGTATAGTTGCATATTCCCTCCACTACACCACTACACCACTGAGTATAGCTGCATACACTCTCCACTACACCACTGCATATACCCTCCACTGCACCACTGAGTATAGCTGCATATACTCTCCACTAAACCACTGCACCACTGCATATACACTCCAGTACACCACTGAGTATAGCTGCATATACCCTCCACTACACCACTGAGTATAGCTGCATATACCCTCCACTACACCACTGCATATTCCCTCCACTACACCACTGAGTATAGCTGCATATACCCTCCACTACACCACTGAGTATAGCTGCATATACCCTCCACTACACCACTGAGTATAGCTGCATATATCCTCCACTACACCACTGCATATTCCCTCCACTACACCACTGAGTATAGCTGCATATACCCTCCACTACACCACTGCATATTCCCTCCACTACACCACTGAGTATAGCTGCATATACCCTCCACTGCACCACTGAGTATAGCTGCATATACCCTCCACTACACCACTGAGTATAGCTGCATATACCCTCCACTACACCACTGAGTATAGCTGCATATACCCTCCACTGCACCACTGCATACATCCTCCACTACACCACTGAGCATAGCTGCATATTCCCTCCACTACACCACTGACTATAGCTGCATATACCCTCCACCACACCACTGTATATTCCCTCCACTACACCACTGAGTATAGCTGCATATACCCTCCACTACACCACTGAGTATAGCTGCATATACCCTCCACTGCACCACTGAATATAGCTGCATATACCCTCCACTACACCACTGCAGCACTGAGTATAGCTGCATTTACCCTCCACTGCACCACTGAGTATAGCTGCATATACCCTCCACTACACCACTGAGTATAGCTGCATATACCCTCCACTGCACCACTGAGTATAGCTGCATATACCCTCCACTACACCACTGAGTATAGCTGCATATACCCTCCACTACACCACTGAGTATAGCTGCATATACCCTCCACTGCACCACTGCATACATCCTCCACTACACCACTGTATATTCCCTCCACTACACCACTGAGTATAGCTGCATATACCCTCCACTACACCACTGAGTATAGCTGCATATACCCTCCACTACACCACTGAGTATATCTGCATATTCCCTCCACTGCACAACTGAGTATAGCTGCATATACCCTCCACTACACCACTGAGTATAGCTGCATATACCCTCCACTACACCACTGAGTATAGCTGCATATACCCTCCACTACACCACTGAGTATAGCTGCATATACCCTCCACTACACCACTGAGTATATCTGCATATTCCCTCCACTACACCACTGCACCACTGCATATACCATCCATTACACCACTGAGTATAGCTGCATATACCCTCCACTACACCACTGCATATTCCCTCCACTACACCACTGACTATAGCTGCATATACCCTCTACTACACACTGCACCACTGCATATACCCCTACTGCACCACTGAGTATAACTGCATATACCGTCCACTGCACCACTGAGTATCACTGCATATACCGTCCACTACACCACTGAGTATAGCTGCATATACCCTCCACTACACCACTGCACCACTGCATATATCCTCCACTACACCACTGAGCATTGCTGCATATACCCTCCACTACACCACTGAGTATAGCTGCATATACCCTCCACTACACCACTGCACCACTGCATATACCATCCACTACACCACTGAGTATAGCTGCATATACCCTCCACTGCACCACTGAGTATAGCTGCATATACCCTCCACTGCACCACTGCATATACCCTCCACTACACCACTGAGTATAGCTGCATATACCCTTCACTGCACCACTGAGTATAGCTGCATATACCCTCTACTACATCACTGAGTATAGCTGCATATACCCTCCACTGCACCACTGAGTATAGCTGCATATACCCTCCACTGCACCACTGCATATATCCTCCACTACACCACTGAGTATAGCTGCATATACCCTCCACTGCACCACTGCATATATCCTCCACTACACCACTGAGTATAGCTGCATATACCCTCCACTGCACCACTGAGTATAGCTGCATATACCCTCCACTACACCACTGAGTATATCTGCATATTCCCTCCACTGCACAACTGAGTATAGCTGCATATACCCTCCACTACACCACTGAGTATAGCTGCATATACCCTCCACTACACCACTGAGTATAGCTGCATATACCCTCCACTACACCACTGAGTATAGCTGCATATACCCTCCACTACACCACTGAGTATATCTGCATATTCCCTCCACTACACCACTGCACCACTGCATATACCATCCACTACACCACTGAGTATAGCTGCATATACCCTCCACTACACCACTGCATATTCCCTCCACTACACCACTGACTATAGCTGCATATACCCTCTACTACACACTGCACCACTGCATATACCCCTACTGCACCACTGAGTATAACTGCATATACCGTCCACTGCACCACTGAGTATCACTGCATATACCGTCCACTACACCACTGAGTATAGCTGCATATACCCTCCACTACACCACTGCACCACTGCATATATCCTCCACTACACCACTGAGCATTGCTGCATATACCCTCCACTACACCACTGAGTATAGCTGCATATACCCTCCACTACACCACTGCACCACTGCATATACCATCCACTACACCACTGAGTATAGCTGCATATACCCTCCACTGCACCACTGAGTATAGCTGCATATACCCTCCACTGCACCACTGCATATACCCTCCACTACACCACTGAGTATAGCTGCATATACCCTTCACTGCACCACTGAGTATAGCTGCATATACCCTCTACTACATCACTGAGTATAGCTGCATATACCATCCACTGCACCACTGAGTATAGCTGCATATACCCTCCACTGCACCACTGCATATATCCTCCACTACACCACTGAGTATAGCTGCATATACCCTCCACTGCACCACTGCATATATCCTCCACTACACCACTGAGTATAGCTGCATATACCCTCCACTGCACCACTGAGTATAGCTGCATATACGCTCCACTACACCACTGAGTATAGCTGCGTATACCCTCCACTACACCACTGCAGCACTGCATATATCCTCCACTGCACCACTGAGTATAGCTGCATATACCCTCTACTACATCACTGAGTATAGCTGCATATACCCTCCACTGCACCACTGAGTATAGCTGCATATACCCTCCACTGCACCACTGCATATATCCTCCACTACGCCACTGAGTATAGCTGCATATACCCTCCACTGCACCACTGCATATATCCTCCACTACACCACTGAGTATAGCTGCATATACCCTCTACTACACCACTGCAGCACTGCATATATCCTCCACTGCACCACTGAGTATAGCTGCATTTACCCTCCACTACACCACTGAGTATAGCTGCATATACCCTCCACTACACCACTGAGTATAGCTGCATATACCCTCCACTGCACCACTGAGTATAGCTGCATATACCCTGCACTACACCACTGAGTATAGCTGCATATACCCTCCACTGCACCACTGAGTATAGCTGCATATACCCTCCACTACACCACTGAGTATAGCTGCATATACCCTCTACTACACCACTCCAGCACTGCATATATCCTCCACTGCACCACTGAGTATAGCTGCATATACCCTCCACTACACCACTGAGTATAGCTGCATTTACCCTCCACTACACCACTGAGTATAGCTGCATATACCCTCCACTACACCACTGAGTATAGCTGCATATACCCTCTACTACACACTGCACCACTGCATATACCCCTACTGCACCACTGAGTATAACTGCATATACCGTCCACTGCACCACTGAGTATCACTGCATATACCGTCCACTACACCACTGAGTATAGCTGCATATACCCTCCACTACACCACTGCACCACTGCATATATCCTCCACTACACCACTGAGCATTGCTGCATATACCCTCCACTACACCACTGAGTATAGCTGCATATACCCTCCACTACACCTCTGCACCACTGCATATACCCTCCACTACACCACTGAGTATAGCTGCATATACCCTCCACTGCACCACTGAGTATAGCTGCATATACCCTCCACTGCACCACTGCATATACCCTCCACTACACCACTGAGTATAGCTGCATATACCCTTCACTGCACCACTGCATATATCCTCCACTACACCACTGAGTATAGCTGCATATACCCTCCACTGCACCACTGAGTATAGCTGCATATACGCTCCACTACACCACTGAGTATAGCTGCGTATACCCTCCACTACACCACTGCAGCACTGCATATATCCTCCACTGCACCACTGAGTATAGCTGCATATACCCTCTACTACATCACTGAGTATAGCTGCATATACCCTCCACTGCACCACTGAGTATAGCTGCATATACCCTCCACTGCACCACTGCATATATCCTCCACTACGCCACTGAGTATAGCTGCATATACCCTCCACTGCACCACTGCATATATCCTCCACTACACCACTGAGTATAGCTGCATATACCCTCTACTACACCACTGCAGCACTGCATATATCCTCCACTGCACCACTGAGTATAGCTGCATTTACCCTCCACTACACCACTGAGTATAACTGCATATACCCTCCACTGCACCACTGAGTATAGCTGCATATACCCTGCACTACACCACTGAGTATAGCTGCATATACCCTCCACTGCACCACTGAGTATAGCTGCATATACCCTCCACTACACCACTGAGTATAGCTGCATATACCCTCTACTACACCACTCCAGCACTGCATATATCCTCCACTGCACCACTGAGTATAGCTGCATATACCCTCCACTACACCACTGAGTATAGCTGCATTTACCCTCCACTACACCACTGAGTATAGCTGCATATACCCTCCACTACACCACTGAGTATAGCTGCATATACCCTCCGCTGCACCACTGAGTATAGCTGCATATACCCTCCACTGCACCACTGAGTATAGCTGCATATACCCTCCACTACACCACTGAGTATAGCTGCATATACCCTCCACTGCACCACTGAGTATAGCTGCATATACTCTCCACTACACCACTGAGTATAGCTGCATATTCCCTCCACTGCACCACTGCATATTCCCCCCACTGCACCACTGCATATACCCTCCACTGCACCAGTGCATATATCCTCCACTACACCACTGCATACATCCTCCACTGCACCACTGCATATACCCTATGCACCATTGTATATAACCTCCACTGCACCACTGCATATATCCTCCACTGCACCACTGCATATACCCTATGCACCACTGCATATATCCTCCAAGACACCCCTCCATATTTCCTCCACTGCACCACTGCATATACCCCCACTGCACCACTGCATATATCCTCCACTGCACCACTGCATATATCCTCCAAGACACCCCTCCATATACCCCCACTGCACCACTGCATATTTCCTCTACTGCACCACTGCATGTACCATCCACGACACCCCTCCATATTTCCTCCACTGCACCACTGTATATACCCCCACTGCACCACTGCATATATCCTCCAAGACACCCCTCCATATACCCCCACTGCACCACTGCATATATCCTCCACTGCACCACTGCATATACCCTATGCACCACTGCATGTACCATCCACGACACCCCTCCATATTTCCTCCACTGCACCACTGTATATACCCCCCACTGCACCACTGCATATATCCTCCACTGCACCACTGCATATATCCTCCACTGCACCACTGCATATATCCTCCACTGCACCACTGCATATATCCACCAAGACACCCCTCCATATTTCCTCCACTGCACCACTGCATATACCCTCCACTGCACCACTGAGTATAGCTGCATATACCCTCCACTGCACCACTGAGTATAGCTGCATTTACCCTCCACTGCACCACTGAGTAAAGCTGCATATACCCTCCACTACACCACTGCACCACTGAGTATAGCTGCATACATTCATTTATAATGTGATAAGTAATCTATGGTAAGTATCCTACAATGTGCATATGCAAGTGGACATACAGTACATGTTTCGTACAGCTACATAAATAAATATCACGCTGTTTCCTTCTGTCAAACATAATATAAACTATGATTTACTCAGTAAGCAGGAAAGCACTTCTTTGATTGCTGCATCATAAATAATCTATGAGTTTGACAGGAAGTACATTTAGGAGACAGCCAACAGAAATGTGTTAAAAATGGTTTCTTGATTTAGAAGTGATCATTTTGTTGATTCTGTTCCTTCCTGACAGTATTGGGAAGCCTCTCTGCATTTTAACATCCGAGGAACATAGTGAAGTGTACAGTGCATCAATCTAGGCCCCTATATTCACATGTACATATTCATATGAGACCAGAGTGAGTCTTATCCAGAGTCACTACAGTAGTGAGTCATTTAGCAGACTCTCTGATCCAGAGCCACTACAGTAGTGAGTCATTTAGCAGACTCTTTTATCCAGAGTCATTACAGTAGTGAGTCATTTAGCAGACTCTCTTATCCAGAGCCACTACAGTAGTGAGTCATTTAGCAGACTCTCTTATCCAGAGACACTACAGTAGTGAGTCAGTTGGCAGACTCTCTTATCCAGAGTCACTACAGTAGTGAGTCATTTAGCAGACTCTCTGATCCAGAGTCATTACAGTAGTGAGTCATTTAGCAGACTATCTTATCCAGAGTCATTACAGTAGTGAGTCATTTAGCAGACTCTCTTATCCAGAACCACTACAGTAGTGAGTCAGTTGGCAGACTCTCTTATCCAGAGTCACTACAGTAGTGAGTCATTTAGCAGACTCTCTGATCCAGAGTCATTACAGTAGTGAGTCATTTAGCAGACTATCTTATCCAGAGTCATTACAGTAGTGAGTCATTTAGCAGACTCTCTGATCCAGAGTCATTACAGTAGTGAGTCATTTAGCAGACTCTCTGATCCAGAGCCACTACAGTAGTGAGTCATTTAGCAGACTCTCTGATCCAGAGCCACTATAGTAGTGAGTCATTTAGCAGACTCTCTTATCCAGAATCACTACAGTAGTGAGTCATTTAGCAGACTATCTTATCCAGAGTCATTACAGTAGTGAGTCATTTAGCAGACTCTTATCCAGAGCCACTACAGTAGTGAATAATTTAGCAGACTCTCTTATCCAGAGACACTACAGTAGTGAGTCAGTTGGCAGACTCTCTTATCCAGAGTCACTACAGTAGTGAGTCATTTAGCAGACTCTCTGATCCAGAGTCATTACAGTAGTGAGTCATTTAGCAGACTATCTTATCCAGAGTCATTACAGTAGTGAGTCATTTAGCAGACTCTCTTATCCAGAACCACTACAGTAGTGAGTCAGTTGGCAGACTCTCTTATCCAGAGTCACTACAGTAGTGAGTCATTTAGCAGACTCTCTGATCCAGAGTCATTACAGTAGTGAGTCATTTAGCAGACTATCTTATCCAGAGTCATTACAGTAGTGAGTCATTTAGCAGACTCTCTTATCCAGAGTCATTACAGTAGTGAGTCATTTAGCAGGCTCTCTTATCCAGAGTCATTACAGTAGTGAGTCATTTAGCAGACTCTCTGATCCAGAGTCATTACAGTAGTGAGTCATTTAGCAGACTCTCTGATCCAGAGTCATTACAGTAGTGAGTCATTTAGCAGACTATCTTATCCAGAGTCATTACAGTAGTGAGTCATTTAGCAGACTCTTATCCAGAGCCACTACAGTAGTGAATAATTTAGCAGACTCTTTTATCCAGAGACACTACAGTAGTGAGTCATTTAGCAGACTATCTTATCCAGAGTCATTACAGTAGTGAGTCATTTAGCAGACTCTCTTATCCAGAGTCATTACAGTAGTGAGTCATTTAGCAGGCTCTCTTATCCAGAGTCACTACAGTAGTGAGTCATTTAGCAGACTCTCTTATCCAGAGTCATTACAGTAGTGAGTCATTTAGCAGACTCTCTTATCCAGAGTCATTACAGTAGTGAGTCATTTAGCAGACTCTCTTATCCAGAGTCATTACAGTAGTGAGTCATTTAGCAGACTATCTTATCCAGAGTCACTACAGTAGTGAGTCATTTAGCAGACTCTCTGATCCAGAGTCATTACAGTAGTGAGTCATTTAGCAGACTATCTTATCCAGAGTCATTACAGTAGTGAGTCATTTAGCAGACTCTCTTATCCAGAGTCATTACAGTAGTGAGTCATTTAGCAGGCTCTCTTATCCAGAGTCATTACAGTAGTGAGTCATTTAGCAGGCTCTCTTATCCAGAGTCATTACAGTAGTGAGTCATTTAGCAGACTCTCTTATCCAGAGTCACTACAGTAGTGAGTCATTTATCAGACTCTCTGATCCAGAGTCATTACAGTAGTGAGTCATTTAGCAGACTATCTTATCCAGAGTCATTACAGTAGTGAGTCATTTAGCAGACTCTCTGATCCAGAGTCATTACAGTAGTGAGTCATTTAGCAGACTCTCTTATCCAGAGTCATTACAGTAGTGAGTCATTTAGCAGGCTCTCTTATCCAGAGCCACTACAGTTAGTGCATTCATCTTAAGGTTGCATGGATAAGTATTCATGATGAATCGGAAAATATGTTTTTATTATTCAAAATGTTGTAATGAAATATAACCTGACAATATTATGAGGTTGTTATTCGATTTGGGAAGGTGGTCCCTTTATCTTGCTGAGCCTGCCTCATTACGCTGTTGTAGGATAGCTTGTATTATCCTTCTGAGCCTGCCTCATTACGCTGTTGTAGGATAGCTTGTATTATCCTGCTGAGCCTGCCTCATTACGCTGTTGTAGGATAGCTTGTATTATCCTGCTGAGCCTGCCTCATTACGCTGTTGTAGGATAGCTTGTATTATCTTGCTGAGCCTGCCTCATTACGCTGTTGTAGGATAGCTTGTATTATCCTGCTGAGCCTGCCTCATTACGCTGTTGTAGGGTAGCTTGTATTATCCTGCTGAGCCTGCCTCATTACGCTGTTGTAGGATAGCTTGTATTTTAATGCTGAGCCTGACTCATTACGCTGTTGTAGGATAGCTTGTATTATCCTGCTGAGCCTGCCTCATTATGCTGTTGTAGGATAGCTTGTATTTTAATGCTGAGCCTGCCTCATTACGCTGTTGTAGGATAGCTTGTATTATCCTGCTGAGCCTGCCTCATTACGCTGTTGTAGGATAGCTTGTATTATCCTGCTGAGCCTGCCTCATTACGCTGTTGTAGGATAGCTTGTATTATCCTGCTGAGCCTGCCTCATTACGCTGTTGTAGGATAGCTTGTATTTTAATGCTGAGCCTGCCTCATTACGCTGTTGTAGGATAGCTTGTATTATCCTGCTGAGCCTGCCTCATTACGCTGTTGTAGGATAGCTTGTATTATCCTGCTGAGCCTGCCTCATTACGCTGTTGTAGGATAGCTTGTATTATCCTGCTGAGCCTGCCTCATTACACTGTTGTAGGATAGCTTGTATTTTAATGCTGAGCCTGCCTCATTACGCTGTTGTAGGATAGCTTGTATTATCCTGCTGAGCCTGCCTCATTACGCTGTTGTAGGATAGCTTGTATTATCCTGCTGAGCCTGCCTCATTACGCTGTTGTAGGATAGCTTGTATTATCCTGCTGAGCCTGCCTCATTACACTGTTGTAGGATAGCTTGTATTATCCTGCTGAGCCTGCCTCATTACACTGTTGTAGGATAGCTTGTATTTTAATGCTCAGCCTGCCTCATTACACTGTTGTAGGATAGCTTGTATTTTAATGCTGAGCCTGCCTCATTACGCTGTTGTAGGATAGCTTGTATTATCCTGCTGAGCCTGCCTCATTACACTGTTGTAGGATAGCTTGTATTATCCTGCTGAGCCTGCCTCATTACACTGTTGTAGGGTAGCTTGTATTATCCTGCTGAGCCTGCCTCATTACGCTGTTGTAGGATAGCTTGTATTATCCTGCTGAGCCTGCCTCATTACACTGTTGTAGGGTAGCTTGTATTATCCTGCTGAGCCTGCCTCATTACGCTGTTGTAGGATAGCTTGTATTATCCTGCTGAGCCTGCCTCATTACACTGTTGTAGGATAGCTTGTATTATCCTGCTGAGCCTGCCTCATTACACTGTTGTAGGATAGCTTGTATTATCCTGCTCAGCCTGCCTCATTACGCTGTTGTAGGATAGCTTGTATTTTAATGCTCAGCCTGCCTCATTACACTGTTGTAGGATAGCTTGTATTATCCTGCTGAGCCTGCCTCATTACGCTGTTGTAGGATAGCTTGTATTTTAATGCTGAGCCTGCCTCATTACGCTGTTGTAGGATAGCTTGTATTATCCTGCTGAGCCTGCCTCATTACGCTGTTGTAGGATAGCTTGTATTTTAATGCTGAGCCTGCCTCATTACGCTGTTGTAGGATAGCTTGTATTTTAATGCTCAGCCTGCCTCATTACACTGTTGTAGGATAGCTTGTATTTTAATGCTCAGCCTGCCTCATTACACTGTTGTAGGATAGCTTGTATTTTAATGCTCAGCCTGCCTCATTACACTGTTGTAGGATAGCTTGTATTTTAATGCTCAGCCTGCCTCATTACAATGTTGTAGGATAGCTTGTATTATCCTGCTGAGCCTGCCTCATTACGCTGTTGTAGGATAGCTTGTATTATCCTGCTGAGCCTGCCTCATTACACTGTTGTAGGATAGCTTGTATTATCCTGCTGAGCCTGCCTCATTATGCTGTTGTAGGATAGCTTGTATTTTAATGCTGAGCCTGCCTCATTACGCTGTTGTAGGATAGCTTGTATTATCCTGCTGAGCCTGCCTCATTACGCTGTTGTAGGATAGCTTGTATTATCCTGCTGAGCCTGCCTCATTACGCTGTTGTAGGATAGCTTGTATTATCCTGCTGAGCCTGCCTCATTACGCTGTTGTAGGATAGCTTGTATTTTAATGCTGAGCCTGCCTCATTACGCTGTTGTAGGATAGCTTGTATTATCCTGCTGAGCCTGCCTCATTACGCTGTTGTAGGATAGCTTGTATTATCCTGCTGAGCCTGCCTCATTACGCTGTTGTAGGATAGCTTGTATTATCCTGCTGAGCCTGCCTCATTACACTGTTGTAGGATAGCTTGTATTTTAATGCTGAGCCTGCCTCATTACGCTGTTGTAGGATAGCTTGTATTATCCTGCTGAGCCTGCCTCATTACGCTGTTGTAGGATAGCTTGTATTATCCTGCTGAGCCTGCCTCATTACGCTGTTGTAGGATAGCTTGTATTATCCTGCTGAGCCTGCCTCATTACACTGTTGTAGGATAGCTTGTATTATCCTGCTGAGCCTGCCTCATTACACTGTTGTAGGATAGCTTGTATTTTAATGCTCAGCCTGCCTCATTACACTGTTGTAGGATAGCTTGTATTTTAATGCTGAGCCTGCCTCATTACGCTGTTGTAGGATAGCTTGTATTATCCTGCTGAGCCTGCCTCATTACACTGTTGTAGGATAGCTTGTATTATCCTGCTGAGCCTGCCTCATTACACTGTTGTAGGGTAGCTTGTATTATCCTGCTGAGCCTGCCTCATTACGCTGTTGTAGGATAGCTTGTATTATCCTGCTGAGCCTGCCTCATTACACTGTTGTAGGGTAGCTTGTATTATCCTGCTGAGCCTGCCTCATTACGCTGTTGTAGGATAGCTTGTATTATCCTGCTGAGCCTGCCTCATTACACTGTTGTAGGATAGCTTGTATTATCCTGCTGAGCCTGCCTCATTACACTGTTGTAGGATAGCTTGTATTATCCTGCTCAGCCTGCCTCATTACGCTGTTGTAGGATAGCTTGTATTTTAATGCTCAGCCTGCCTCATTACACTGTTGTAGGATAGCTTGTATTATCCTGCTGAGCCTGCCTCATTACGCTGTTGTAGGATAGCTTGTATTTTAATGCTGAGCCTGCCTCATTACGCTGTTGTAGGATAGCTTGTATTATCCTGCTGAGCCTGCCTCATTACGCTGTTGTAGGATAGCTTGTATTTTAATGCTGAGCCTGCCTCATTACGCTGTTGTAGGATAGCTTGTATTTTAATGCTCAGCCTGCCTCATTACACTGTTGTAGGATAGCTTGTATTTTAATGCTCAGCCTGCCTCATTACACTGTTGTAGGATAGCTTGTATTTTAATGCTCAGCCTGCCTCATTACACTGTTGTAGGATAGCTTGTATTTTAATGCTCAGCCTGCCTCATTACAATGTTGTAGGATAGCTTGTATTATCCTGCTGAGCCTGCCTCATTACGCTGTTGTAGGATAGCTTGTATTATCCTGCTGAGCCTGCCTCATTACACTGTTGTAGGATAGCTTGTATTATCCTGCTGAGCCTGCCTCATTACGCTGTTGTAGGATAGCTTGTATTTTAATGCTCAGCCTGCCTCATTACACTGTTGTAGGATAGCTTGTATTTTAATGCTCAGCCTGCCTCATTACACTGTTGTAGGGTAGCTTGTATTATCCTGCTCAGCCTGCCTCATTACACTGTTGTAGGATAGCTTGTATTTTAATGCTCAGCCTGCCTCATTACGCTGTTGTAGGGTAGCTTGTATTATCCTGCTGAGGTTGCCTCATTACGCTGTTGTAGGATAGCTTGTATTATCCTGCTGAGGTTGCCTCATTACGCTGTTGTAGGATAGCTTGTATTATCCTGCTGAGCCTGCCTCCTTACACTGTTGTAGGATAGCTTGTATTATCCTGCTGAGCCTGCCTCATTACACTGTTGTAGGATAGCTTGTATTATCCTGCTGAGCCTGCCTCATTACACTGTTGTAGGATAGCTTGTATTATCCTGCTGAGCCTGCCTCATTACACTGTTGTAGGGTAGCTTGTATTATCCTGCTGAGCCTGCCTCATTACACTGTTGTAGGGTAGCTTGTATTATCCTGCTCAGCCTGCCTCATTACACTGTTGTAGGGTAGCTTGTATTATCCTGCTGAGCCTGCCTCATTACACTGTTGTAGGATAGCTTGTATTATCCTGCTCAGCCTGCCTCATTACACTGTTGTAGGATAGCTTGTATTATCCTGCTCAGCCTGCCTCATTACACTGTTGTAGGATAGCTTGTATTATCCTGCTGAGCCTGCCTCATTACGCTGTTGTAGGATAGCTTGTATTATCCTGCTGAGCCTGCCTCATTACACTGTTGTAGGATAGCTTGTATTTTAATGCTGAGCCTGCCTCATTACGCTGTTGTAGGATAGCTTGTATTTTAATGCTGAGCCTGCCTCATTACGCTGTTGTAGGATAGCTTGTATTTTAATGCTCAGCCTGCCTCATTACACTGTTGTAGGATAGCTTGTATTTTAATGCTCAGCCTGCCTCATTACACTGTTGTAGGATAGCTTGTATTATCCTGCTGAGCCTGCCTCATTACGCTGTTGTAGGATAGCTTGTATTTTAATGCTCAGCCTGCCTCATTACACTGTTGTAGGATAGCTTGTATTTTAATGCTCAGCCTGCCTCATTACACTGTTGTAGGGTAGCTTGTATTATCCTGCTCAGCCTGCCTCATTACACTGTTGTAGGATAGCTTGTATTATCCTGCTCAGCCTGCCTCATTACGCTGTTGTAGGATAGCTTGTATTTTAATGCTCAGCCTGCCTCATTACGCTGTTGTAGGGTAGCTTGTATTATCCTGCTGAGGTTGCCTCATTACGCTGTTGTAGGATAGCTTGTATTATCCTGCTGAGGTTGCCTCATTACGCTGTTGTAGGATAGCTTGTATTATCCTGCTGAGCCTGCCTCATTACACTGTTGTAGGATAGCTTGTATTATCCTGCTGAGCCTGCCTCATTACACTGTTGTAGGATAGCTTGTATTATCCTGCTGAGCCTGCCTCATTACACTGTTGTAGGATAGCTTGTATTATCCTGCTGAGCCTGCCTCATTACACTGTTGTAGGGTAGCTTGTATTATCCTGCTGAGCCTGCCTCATTACACTGTTGTAGGGTAGCTTGTATTATCCTGCTCAGCCTGCCTCATTACACTGTTGTAGGGTAGCTTGTATTATCCTGCTGAGCCTGCCTCATTACACTGTTGTAGGATAGCTTGTATTATCCTGCTCAGCATGCCTCATTACACTGTTGTAGGATAGCTTGTATTATCCTGCTGAGCCTGCCTCATTAGACTGTTGTAGGATAGCTTGTATTATCCTGCTGAGCCTGCCTCATTACACTGTTGTAGGGTAGCTTGTATTTTAATGCTCAGCCTGCCTCATTACACTGTTGTAGGATAGCTTGTATTATCCTGCTGAGGTTGCCTCATTACGCTGTTGTAGGGTAGCTTGTATTATCCTGCTGAGCCTGCCTCATTACACTGTTGTAGGGTAGCTTGTATTTTAATGCTCAGCCTGCCTCATTACACTGTTGTAGGATAGCTTGTTTTATCCTTCTGAGCCTGCCTCATTACGCTGTTGTAGGGTAGCTTGTATTATCCTGCTGAGCCTGCCTCATTACGCTGTTGTAGGATAGCTTGTATTATCCTGCTGAGCCTGCCTCATTACGCTGTTGTAAGGTAGCTTGTATTTTATAGAACAACTTTCAGAGCCTGTTTTCCTCCGACTCACATACACACACATTCATTACCCATCATGCTACAGTATAGATACAGTTGAAGTCAGAAGTTTACATACACTTAGGTTGGAGTCATTAAAACTCTTTTTTCAACCACTCCACAAATGTCTTGTTAACAAACTATACTTTTTTGCAAGTCGGTTAGGACATCTACTTTGTGCATGACACAAGTCATTTTCCTTTTTTTTTTACAGAAATATTATTTCACTTAAATTCACGGTATCACAATTCCAGTGGGTCCAGAAGTTTACATACACTAAGTTGACTGTGCCTTTAAACAGCTTGAAAAATTCCAGACAATGATGTCATGGCTTTAGAAGCTTCTTATAGGCTAATTGACATAATTTGAGTCAATTGAAGGTGTACATGTGGATGTCTTTCAAGGCCTACCTCCAAACTTAGTGCCTCTTTGCTTGACATCATGGGAAAATCAAAAGAAATCAGCCAAGACCAAAAAATTGTAGACCTCCACCTGGTTCATCCTTGGGAGCAATGTCCAAACTCCTGAAGGTACCACGTTCATCTGTACAAACAATTGTATGCTGGAGGAAACAGGAACAAAAGTATCTATATCCACAGTAAAACTAATCCTATATTGACAACCTGAAAGGCCGCTCAGCAAGAAAGAAGCCACTGCTCCAAAACCACTATAAAAAAGACAGACTACATTTGCAACTGCACATGGAGACAAAGATCATACTTTTTGGAGAAATGTCCTCTGGTCTGATGAAACACAAATGGAACTATTTGGCCACATTGACCATCGTTATGTTTGGAGGAAAAAGGGGGAGGCTTGCAAGTAGAAGAACACCATCCGAACCGTGAAGCATGGGGGTGGCAGCATCATGTTGTGGGGGTGCTTTGCTGCAGGAGAGACTGGTGCACTTCACAAAATAGATGGCATCATGGGGGAGGGAAATGATGTGGATATATTGAAGCAACATCTCAAGACATCAGTCAGGAAGTTAAATCTTGGTCACAAATGGGTCTTCCAAATGGACGATGACCCCAAGCATACTTCCAAAGTTGTGGAAAAATGGCTTAAGGACAACAAAGTCAAGGTATTGGAGTGGCCATCACAGAGCTTTGACCTCAATCACATTGACAGTTTGTGGGCAGAACTGAAAAAGCATGCAAGCAAGGAGGCCTACAAACCTGACTCAGTTACACCAGCTCTGTCAGGAGGAAGGAGGCCTACAAACCTGACTCAGTTACACCAGCTCTGTCAGGAGGAAGGAGGCCTACAAACCTGACTCAGTTACACCAGCTCTGTCAGGAGGAAGGAGGCCTACAAACCTGACTCAGTTACACCAGCTCTGTCAGGAGGAAGGAGGCCTACAAACCTGACTCAGTTACACCAGCTCTGTCAGGAGGAAGGAGGCCTACAAACCTGACTCAGTTACACCAGCTCTGTCAGGAGGAAGGAGGCCTACAAACCTGACTCAGTTACACCAGCTCTGTCAGGAGGAAGGAGGCCTACAAACCTGACTCAGTTACACCAGCTCTGTCAGGAGGAAGGAGGCCTACAAACCTGACTCAGTTACACCAGCTCTGTCAGGAGGAATGGGCCAAAATTCACCCAACTTATTGTGAGAAGCTTGTGGAAGGCTACCCAAAACATTTAACCCACGTTAAACTATTTAAAGGCAATGCTACCAAATACTAATTTGGTAGCTTCGCGCTCTTAGGAAACTGTGCAGTATTTAGTTTTTAAAATTATTTCTTACACTGTTACCCCAGGAAATCTTAAGTATTATTACATACAGCCGGGAGGACCTATTGGATATAAGAGCAACGTCAACTCACCAACATTATGACCAGGAATATGACTTTCCCGAAGCGGATCCTCTGTTTGATCCACCAAACAATGGATCGGATCCCAGCAGGAGACCCGAAACAACGGTGCTGCAGAAGGGGCAGACGGAACGGTCTTCTGGTCAGGCTCCGTAGACGGGCACATCGCCCACCGCTCCCGAGTATACTACTTGCCAATGTCCAGTCTCTTGACATCAAGGTAGTTGAAATCCGAGCAAGGGTTGCTTTCCAGAGAGACATCAGAGATTGCAACATTCTCTGTTTCATGGAAACATGGCTCACTTGGGATACGTTATCAGAGTCGGTACAGCCAGTTTCTTCATGCATTGCGCCGTTATAAACAAACATCTCGCTGGTAAGAAGAAGGGCGGGGGGGTATGCCTTACGATTAACGAGTCGTGGTGTGATCATAACAACATACAGGAACTCAAGTCCTTTTGTTCACCTGACCTAGAATTCCTTACAATCAAATGCCGACCGCATTATCTACCAAGATAATTTTCTTTGATTATAATCACAGTTGTATATTTCCCCCCCAAGCAGACACTTTGACGGTCCTGAAAGATCTTCATTGGACTCTATGTAAACTGGAAACCACATATCTCGAGGCTGCATTCATTCTGATTTAACAGATCCTGGCTGAGGTTCTGATTTCAACAGATCCTGGCTGAGGTTCTGATTTCAACAGATCCTGACGAGGTTCTGATTTCAACAGATCTGGATCTATAGTGTTGAGGATTTGATCTTGATCTTTAGGGGTCTTGTGTATCAAAATATGTAACATTTTCATTGTGGAGGTATTTTGTGCAGCAGCAGTTGTAAGAATGCATCCATATGTTTTGATAAACAATAACAAGGAGAACACCATGAGACAGTTGATAAACAACAACAAGGTGAACACCATGAGACAGTTGATAAACAATAACAAGGAGAACACCATGAGACAGTTGATAAACAACAACAAGGTGAACACCATGAGACAGTTGATAAACAACAACAAGGAGAACACCATGAGACAGTTGATAAACAACAACAAGGAGAACACCATGAGACAGTTGATAAACAACAACAAAAGAGGACAAGATAGAGAAGAGGGCTGTACTGTTTTTAAAAAACTCTCTCTCTTTCTCATCTCTCTCTTTCTCTCTTTCCCCCTCTCTCTCCCCATCTCTGGAGAGAGAGCATGTATATTTAGTAGAGCATGTGGAAGTCATTAGCCCCCAGGCAGCCTGTAGTCGGTAGGCTAGCCTACACAGGAGCCTCAGCATTATCATGTGGAACCTATTAGCCCCCAGCCAGCCTGTAGTCGGTAGGCTAGCCTACACAGGAGCCTCAGCATTATCATATGGAACCTATTAGCCCCAGTTAGAGGAGAGGACAGCAATACTGTTTTAACAGGGCAGCAACTTCACCCAAGAGCAAGAGGAGATGCTCTCTCTCTCCCTCCAACCTCCCTCTCTAGAAAGCCTCATTCCATATTGCTCTCTCTCTCTCCCTCCAACCTCCCTCTCTAGAAAGCCTCATTCCATATTGCTCTCTCTCTCTCCATCCAACCTCCCTCTCTAGAAAGCCTCATTCCATATTGCTCTCTCTCTCCCTCCAACCTCCCTCTCTAGAAAGCCTCATTCCATATGGCTCTCTCTCTCTCTCTCCCCCTCCAACCTCCCTCTCTAGAAAGCCTCATTCCATATTGCTCTCTCTCTCTCCCTCCAACCTCCCTCTCTAGAAAGCCTCATTCCATATTGCTCTCTCTCTCTCTCTCCCTCCAACCTCCCTCTCTAGAAAGCCTCATTCCATATTGCTCTCTCTCTCTCTCCCTCCAACCTCCCTCTCTAGAAAGCCTCATTCCATATTGCTCTCTCTCTCCCCCTCCAACCTCCCTCTCTAGAAAGCCTCATTCCATATTGCTCTGTCTCGAGTTTGACAGTGGTCACATTTTCCCAGCCTCTTCCCAGCTTACACATTTAGTTATTTGGAAGTTCTGGGAATGAAGCCATACATTTCCTGACCTGTAAAATGTTAACTTTCGCTTGTAAATGTCCAAACAAATCAAAAATGACATTCGGTAGCTCCTACCCAATATACAAATAACTTTATGAGCTGGACTGGCCGTCTTTGCAATTGGTGTAGTTTTGTTTGCGCTCGTTAACATATTTAGCAAGCAGTCTCTATGTAAATTCAATATGACTTGTGTTCATTTTGTTAGCATTCTGGTAATGGATGCCCAATGGTCTGTTTTCCCTTCATTTTTAAACCCCCCTTGTGTACCAAGCTGGTATAGTGGTAAATCCTGACATGAGAGAAGGCTGGTATGATGATATGAAAATATAGATGCCACCCAACCCTAACATTCTTAGAACAGAGGAGAACTCTGGGAACTCCGGGAACTCCGGGACCTCTGGGAATTCCGGGAACTCTGGAAACTCTGGAAACTCTGGAAACTCCGGGAACTCCGGGAACTCCGGGAACTCTGGGAACTCCGGGAACTGGGAACTCTGGGAACTCCGGGAACTCTGGAAACTCTGGGAACTCTGGGAACTCCGGGAACTCTGGGAACTCTGGGAACTCCGGGAACTCTGGAAACTCCGGGAACTCTGGGAACTCTGGGAACTCTGGGAACTCTGGGAACTCCGGTTCCTTGAACATTTTCCTGGGAAGTTTTATTAGCACTCTGAGAACGGAAATTATATTTTATTTGGAGTAAAAAAATAAATAAATAAAGGTCTTTAAAACGTTCACTGAATGTTTCAATACACTTTTAGCTTCTCCAAGCACAAATAGAACACATGTACATTCATTTCTATACGCATCAATCATGCAAAC
>NC_034197.2:42897724-42905224 GCF_002021735.2 Oncorhynchus kisutch | reverse complement strand
TTATCTCCATTAATATAGGGCACCAGGCAGACACTGTTATCTCCATTAATATAGGGCACCAGGCAGACACTGTTATCTCCATTAATATAGGGCACCAGGCAGACACTGTTATCTCCATTAATATAGGGCACCAGGCAGACACTGTTATCTCCATTAATATAGGGCACCAGGCAGACACTTATCTCCATTAATATAGGGCACCTGGCAGACACTGTTATCTCCATTAATATAGGGCACCAGGCAGACACTGTTATCTCCATTAATATAGGGCACCAGGCAGACACTGTTATCTCCATTAATATAGGGCACCTGGCAGACACTGTTATCTCCATTAATATAGGGCACCAGGCAGACACTGTTATCTCCATTAATATAGGGCACCTGGCAGACACTGTTATCTCCATTAATATAGGGCACCAGGCAGACACTGTTATCTCCATTAATATAGGGCACCAGGCAGACACTGTTATCTCCATTAATATAGGGCACCAGGCAGACACTGTTATCTCCATTAATATAGGGCACCAGGCAGACACTGTTATCTCCATTAATATAGGGCACCTGGCAGACACTGTTATCTCCATTAATATAGGGCACCAGGCAGACACTGTTATCTCCATTAATATAGGGCACCAGGCAGACACTGTTATCTCCATTAATATAGGGCACCAGGCAGACACTGTTATCTCCATTAATATAGGGCACCAGGCAGACACTGTTATCTCCATTAATATAGGGCACCAGGCAGACACTGTTATCTCCATTAATATAGGGCACCAGGCAGACACTGTTATCTCCATTAATATAGGGCACCAGACAGACACTGTTATCTCCATTAATATAGGGCACCTGGCAGACACTGTTATCTCCATTAATATAGGGCACCAGACAGACACTGTTATCTCCATTAATATAGGGCACCAGGCAGACACTGTTATCTCCATTAATATAGGGCACCAGGCAGACACTGTTATCTCCATTAATATAGGGCACCAGGCAGACACTGTTATCTCCATTAATATAGGGCACCAGGCAGACACTGTTATCTCCATTAATATAGGGCACCAGGCAGACACTGTTATCTCCATTAATATAGGGCACCAGACAGACACTGTTATCTCCATTAATATAGGGCACCTGGCAGACACTGTTATCTCCATTGATATAGGGCACCTGGCAGACACTGTTATCTCCATTAATATAGGGCACCTGGCAGACACTGTTATCTCCATTAATATAGGGCACCAGGCAGACACTGTTATCTCCATTAATATAGGGCACCAGACAGACACTGTTATCTCCATTAATATAGGGCACCAGGCAGACACTGTTATCTCCATTAATATAGGGCACCAGGCAGACACTGTTATCTCCATTAATATAGGGCACCAGGCAGACACTGTTATCTCCATTAATATAGGGCACCAGGCAGACACTGTTATCCAAACAGACTTACAGTGCGGTGAGTTCTTGTACGATCCCTGCGGGAATAGAACTGGTGACCTTGGCGGTGTTACATAAGCATTAACACCGCAGCACATTGACCAATTAAAGGTTCGTGTCCAGCAGAGCGAACTGAAACAGATTGCATCTATCTGCCTGTGGCATCATCGTTTTCTCATTAGCCGAGCCAGTCTATTTCATTGTCTCTGGTCTCTGGACGCCTTTGGCTTTGAACATTGACTGTGGAATGAAAAAATATATATATGTAAGAAAAGCAGTCATTAATCCCAGTGATTAAACACACCTCTGTCTACCACTGCTCGTTACACTTCCCGTGTTTAATTCTTACCGAATTCTACTTGAATGCTACTTGAAACTACTTGAATTCTACTTAAAATCTACTTGAATTCTACTTGAATGCCACTTGAAACCTACTTGATTTCCACTTGAATCCTACTTGAATACCACTTGAATGCTACTTGAAATTTACTTGAATACTAATTTCATCTGCTTGAATGCTACTTGAAAACTACTTGAATTCTACTTGAAAAGCAAACAGAGGAAGTTTGACACAGACAACCTGTTGGATTGAAGTGTTGTACATTCACGTTAGGAGAAAGCCTCGACTGGCCTGTCTGTCTGTCCCTCCCCCCAGGCCACTCCACCTCCAATCCCAGGTATAATCTATATTGTATATGTAGGTACGTATTTATGTATAATTGATGTCCAGTCTTTGTTTCTTCCCTAGGCCCGTCCTCTTCCAGTCCTCGGCTGATGACTAAGAGCCTGTCTCTGGATCCTGGTGCTCACGGTGCCTGCCTCGGGGCCCATGCCGATGACTCAGACACCCAGACCCCTCGCCTCAGCTCAGACCCCGGATCCCTAACCTCCGGGTCCCTTGGTCTGCACCCATCCATGCCCCTGCTGTACCCAGGTGGACACGGCTGTAACGGAGGAGACAACGGGAGTGGAACTCCTCGGGAAGTGCCCTCCACCGCCCTCAAGAGACGCCCTCCTCTACCTGGGCCTAAACCACAAGGTAACATATCAGTCTTACTGTATCAACTGTAAAATCTTCCACTTCACAATGAGAAACCGAAGTAGGACAATAAATAGACAGCACGTTGCTCTGTACCTGTGCAGTAACACTGTCGTTACTGTAGTTTAAATACGTTTTACGAAGATGACCAACACCTGTATGTTGTTATTTCTCCTCAGTCAGTAACATGTTATTTCTCCTCAGTCAGTAACATGTTATTTCTCCTCAGTCAGTAACATGTTATTTCTCCTCAGTCAGTAACCTGTTATTTCTCCTCAGTCAGTAACATGTTATTTCTCCTCAGTCAGTAACATGTTATTTCTCCTCAGTCAGTAACATGTTATTTCTCCTCAGTCAGTAACATGTTATTTCTCCTCAGTCAGTAACCTGTTATTTCTCCTCAGTGCCCCCAAAGCCTCCTCACCTGCAGCAGAGTGCTGGTGCTCCTAGGCCCTGCCCCCGCGTCCCGGACAAGCCCCTCCCACCTCCCCCACCCTGCAGACCTTTGCCTGCAGACCCCAGAGGGGGAGGACCCTGCCGACCGCCGACACTCCCCCGCGGCGAGGGACGCTCCTCCCCCACCGCCTGTGTGCTCTCCCTCATTGAGAAGTTTGAGAGGTAAGATAGATCGATAGATAGAAAGATAGACAGACATACTGGAAAGACAGACAGACAGACAGTTGAAGTTGGAAGTTAAAGTCATTAAAATTCGTTTTTCAACCACTCCACACATTTCTTGTTAACAAACTATAGTTTTGGCATCTACTTTGTGCATGACACAAGTCATTTTTCCAACAATTGTTTACAGACAGATTATTTCACTTATAATTCACTGTATCACAATTCCAGTGGGTCAGAAGTTTACACTAAGTTGACTGTGCCTTTAAACAGCTTGGAAAATTCCCCAAAATGATGGCATGGCTTTAGAAGCTTCTGATAGGCTAATTGACATAATTTGAGTCAATTGGAGGTGTACCCGTGGATGTATTTCAAGGCCTACCTTCAAACTCAGTGCCTCTTTGCTTGATATCATGGGAAAATCAAAATAAATCAGCCAAGAACCTCTGGTTCATCCTTGGGAGCAATTTCCAAACGCCTGAAGGTACCACGTTCATCTGTATAAACAATAGTACGCAAGTATAAACACCATGGGACCATGCAGCGGTCATACCGCTCAGGAAGGAGAAGCGTTCTGTCTCCTAGAGATGAACGTACTTTGGTGCGAAAAGTGTAAATCAATCCCAGAACAACAGCAAAGGACCTTGTGAAGATGCTGGAGGAAACAGGTACAGAAGTATCTATATCCACAGTAAAATGAGTCCTATATCGACATAACCTGAAAAGCTGCTCAGCAAGGAAGAAGCCACTGCTCCAAAACTGCCATAAAAAAGCCAGACTATGGTTTGCAACTGCACATGGGGACAAAGATCATACTTTTTGGAGAAATGTCCTCTGATCTGATGAAACAAAAATAGAACTGTTTGGCCATAATGACCATCGTTATGTTTGGAGGAAAAAGGGGGACGCTTGCAAGCCGAAGAACACCATCCCAACTGTGAAGCACGGGGATGACAGCATCATGTGTGGGGGTGCTTTGCTGCAGGAGGGACTGGTGCACTTCACAATATAGATGGCATCATGGCAAAGGAAAATTATGCGGGTATATTGAAGGAACATCTCAAGACATCAGTCAGGAAGTTAAAGCTTGGTTGCAAATGGGTCTTTCAAATGGACAATGACCCCTAGCATACTTCCAACATTGTGGCAAAATGGCTTAAGGACAACAAAGCCCTGACCTCAATCCTATAGAAAATGTGTGGGCAGAACTGAAAAAGCGTGTGCAATCAAGAAGGCCTTCAAACCTGACTCAGTTACACCAGCTCTGTCAGGAGGAATGGGCCAAAATTCACCCAACTTATTGTGGGAAGCTTGTGGAAGGCTTCTCGAAACGTTTGACCCAAGTTAAACAATTTAAATTTATACTTGTTAAGTGTATGTAAACTTCTGACTGACTGGGGATGTGATGAGAAAAACTAAAACTGAAATATATCATTCTCTCTACTATTATTCGGACATTTCACATTCATAAAATATAGTGGTGATCCTAACTGACCTAAGACATGGAATTTTTACTAGAATTAAATGTCAGGAATTGTGAAAAACTGAGTTTAAATGTTTTTGGCTCAGGTGTATGTAAACTTTCGACTTCAGGCAGGCAGGCAGGCAGGCAGGCAGGCAGGCAGGCAGGCAGGCAGGCAGACAGACAGACAGACAGACAGACAGACAGACAGACAGACAGACAGACAGACAGACAGACAGACAGACAGACAGACAGACAGACAGACAGACAGACAGACAGACAGACAGACAGACAGACAGACAGATAGATAGATAGATAGATAGATAGATAGATAGATAGATAGATAGATAGATAGATAGATAGATAGATAGATAGATAGATAGATAGATAGATAGATAGATAGATAGATAGATAGATAGATAGATAGATAGATAGATAGATAGATAGATAGAACGATGTAACATTCTACTGTCTTATCCTATCACTCTACAGGGAGCAGATCATTGTGGTGCCTGATATCATGGGAGGGGGTCTCTGCAACCCCAGGGTCCCTGAGACAGGACCAGGTGGGGGCCCCTTCTCTCCCCCAGTCTCAGAGCTCACTCTCGGCTGTCTCCACGTGGCCTGCCCTCCTGGTTCCTCTCAAGAGCTGGATGACCTACCTCAGGGGCTGGCTGTTTTGGCTGGCGTGGTGCTGGGAGAGAAAGCAGGAGAGACAGACAACAAGGATAATGATAAAGAACATGAACTAGGAGCGTTGTGCTCTGCCTCTGACAAGCGCCTGTCCATGGAGTCCGGTTATAGCGCCTCAGAGAAACTCACAGACGCCGTGGCGATAAGGGGGCAGGCGGAGCCAGAAAGCCAATCAGGGATCCCCTCTGACAACTTGTCCCTCCTCCAGCCGCAAGCGGACGGCAAACTGGCCAATCGAGACTCTGGCATCGACAGCATCAGCTCTCCGTCCCACAGTGAGGAGCTGTGTTTCGCCGGCGACGAGGACCGGGTCATCTTCCCCTGTAGTCCCGCCCTCACGCTGCCACGCCTCTCTAGCTCCTCCTCCTGCAGCTATGCGGAGGGCCCGGGGGGAGAGGGGGCGTCGGCTGAGGGTGGGGGCGATTCGGAGGGGGACAGTGACTTGGAGGAGGGAAGCGGGGATGAGACCATTGAGCTCATCAACCCCATGATGGATCTCCAACCTCTGGCACTGGCCCTGCCTAAAACAGACAGGCAGGACTCTACAGAGGTGGGCCTGTTTTTTAAAACATGAATGTGTGTGTTTGTGTGTGTTTGTGTGTGTGTGCGTGTGTGTGTTTGTTTGTGTGTTTGTGTGCGTGTGTGTGTGTGTTTGTTTGGTTGTTTGTGTGTGTGTGTGAGTGTTTGTGTGTTTGTGTGTGTTTATGTGTGTGTGTCTGTGTGTGTGTCTGTGTGTGTGTCTGTGTGTTTATGTGTTTGTGTGTGTGTGTGTGTTTGTGTGTGGGTGTGTGTTTGTGCGTGTGTGTCTGTGTGTTTATGTGTTTGTGTGTGTCTGTGTGTTTATGTGTGTGTGTTTGTGTGTGTGTGTGTGTGTCTGTGTGTTTATGTGTGTGTGTGTGTCTGTGTGTTTATGTGTTTGTGTGTGTGTGTGTGTGTGTGTTTGTGTGTGTGTGTGTGTGTGAGTGTGTCTCTCCATCTCTCTCTATCAAGCCAATTCAACGAGGCTTTATTGGGAAAAATGTTTACAAAGTAAGTTAAATAAACAAAAAACAAAAAGTGAGAAGACAACAACAACAACAACATAAACCCCCCCAAAAAACTATTTAATTTTAACAGTAAATGTCACACTCACAAAGGTTTCACAAAGATAAAGACATTTCAAGTGTTATATTATCAGGGTTTTACCAATGTGCAAATAGTAGTAGAACGACTGTTAGGGGAAGATAAATTAACAGATGAATACTATTGGTTGCCCTGTTCTCATGGCAACGGGTCACACATCTTTCGGATGTGACTTTACACAGCATTATTTCACCTAACGGATATGGGAGTTTATCAAGTGTTTGATTTAGGAAGTGCAGGAAGTGCAGCTCAGTTTCCACCTCATTTTGTGGGCAGTGTTGCACATAGCCTGTCTTCTCTTGAGAACCATGTCTGCCTACGGCAGCCTATCTCAATAGCAAGGCTATGCTCACTGAGTCTGTACATAGTCAAAGCTTTCCTTAAGTTTGGGTCAGTCACAGTGGTCAGGTATTCTGCCACTGTGTTCTCTCTGTTTAGGGACAAATAGCATTCTAGTTAGTTCTGTATTGTTTGTTTGTTATTTCTTTCCAATATGTCAAGTAATTATCTAATTGGTTTCTAATAATTTGGTTGGGTTTAAATGTTTTTCCATCCTGGGGCTCTGTTGGGGTCTGTTTGTGTTTGTGAACAGAGCCCCAGCACCAGCTTGCTTAGGGGACTCTTCTCTTGGTTCATCTCTCTGTAGGTGATGGCTTTGTGATGGAATGTGTGGGCATCGCTTCATTTTAGATGGTTGTAGAAATGAACAGCTCTTGTCTGGATTTTGATAATGACTAAATAAATCGTTCTAATTGTATTATTTATGGGTGTTTCGAATTCCAAATTTGGTGAATTTTTGATTGGTGAACGGACCCCAGACCTTACAACCGTAGAGGACAATGGGTTCTATAACTGATTTAAGTAGTTTTTGCCTGATCCTAATTGGAATGTCGAGTTTTATGTTCCTTTTGATGGCATAGAAATTCCTTCTTGCCTTGTCTCTCAGAGCGTTCACAGGAAGTTACCTGTGGTATTTTATGTTTAGGCCCGAGGTAGGTGTAATTCTTTGTGTGCTCTAGGACAACGGTGTCTATCTTGTATTTGTTGTCATGGCTACTGGACCTTTTTTGGAACACAATTATTTTTGTCTTTCTGAAATTTACTGTCAGGGCCCAGGTCTGTC